>NC_080714.1:3531758-3581758 GCF_019097595.1 Hemibagrus wyckioides
AGGAGCGAACACACGTGTGTGTTATATAACAGCACAATACTGCCTGATCTCAGCGTTTCTTTTTTTCCTCTATTGTATCATCAGAAAAACAAGCTGGACTCACAACACCTTAGCCCTCCTTCCTTTTATTAATTAATACCTCTCTCTCTCTCTCTTTTTTTTTTTTGGTCTTCTTTAGTAAGCTGAGACACCAGGCACAAAGTGAGAGGTTTGGATATAAAGAGGTAAGAGAGATAAGGCTTGCTTTTTGCTTTGTTTAAATGAGGCATTGTTCAATATTGGGGTTGAATAAAACAAAAATGTCTGTGTCCAAAAGTGAGAGAGCAAAAATTTGCCGGGTGGGTGGGGCTTATTACTTCTCGCCAGTTGATCACAGCAGCAGCCAATCATGTGTCAGTCTTAAACACTGCATGTTACACTGCCACGTGATGCAGCATGAGCAGCAGGTCGAAAAGATTCCAGAAGTGGATATCAGTGTTGCTTCACGTGTCTCAGAGGAAGCACGTGTTAACGTGGTAGCTGTCACGGGATGGGGAGAACTGGATGGTGGATGGGAATTGGCCAAGACTAGCAAGAAATCTCTATTTTTTATTGGATTTCAAATCATTTGTTTGCTTGAATATATCATATGTGTGTGTGTGTGTGTATATATATATATATATATATATATATATATATATATATATATATATATATATAATTTTCTTTTTCTTGGTGAAATATTTTTTTTTACTTGGTGAAATATTTCTAAATAAATAATGACAATTTTATTTTTATTTAAATATTTTTTAATTTATTAAATTTTTTTTTCTTTTAAATAAAACAATAATAATATATAGAATCACTAAATTGCAGTTTTTTTGGTCCTTGGTCCTAATTGCAGGTCATCTTGAAAGGAGACACGAAGAAGCTGAACCTTCATGGGGTAAAGCCACAGAGCTAGCATTATTATTCGCTAGCATATTTTTGTCTTTTCACTGCATGTCTATATGTACATTACTTTCAGTCCACGATCTTTCTGTTCTTCTCTTTTCACTCCATGTGTCTCTCTATATCTATTTCTGTAAGTCCCCATGTCTCGGGATGTTTGTATGGCTCTGGCTTGTGTGTGTGTGTGTGTGTGTGTGTGCTTTCCTGTTCTTGTGCACAGTTCTTTATCTGGAGTAATGTGTCTCGTGTCGCACCTCCACAGCAGACGTGTGCCGTGTGTCTGGAGGACTTCAGGGTGAAGGATGAACTGGGAGTGCTGCCGTGCCAACATGCCTTCCACAGGAGGTGAGGAAGACGTCCGAGCGATGCGCGGCCTTTATCACTGGACACAAAAGGCCTAGCTTTCATTATTTCACAAATCCTTCATCCACTTAAACTTCTCGACACTTTTTTTCCTTGTGAAATATCTCAAATTTGACCAAATTTTGATCAAATTTTGATTTGGCATGTAGGTGTGGCCGAATATTCTAATGAGAGCTGTCTGGGTGGGAGGGGCATACACTGTCCCTCCCTACAGCAGCAGGAGCCAAACATAAGGCACCTGTGAGCTTGTGTATGTGGAAGAGGGCAGATAGTGCTTTGCTCCAAGTGTGGAACTCCAAGCATGAGCAGCAGTTCTAAAAGGATTGCCTCTTCCAGGAGGTTAGGGCTTGGACACAACTGATCTTTTTGCAAGATTTGACACATTTTAGTCTGTATTAAAACCCTGATCAAAAATTCAGACAAAGTTCCACATGCTCTATAAAAGCATTCACATCCCCAAATAGAGAGGGTAATAGAGAAGGTAATAAATTTGAAGCTTATGAAAAGTCTTCGGGGTGCCAATACTTTTGTTTTAAAGAGACAGAAAAAGAAAGCTGCTGATTTGAGCATAGCTAGTTTATTACGTTTGTGTTAAAGGTGCTGGTAGTTTTGAAGTACATGTTTTGTTACAGGTGTGTGGTGAAGTGGCTGGAGGTGCGGTGTGTGTGCCCCATGTGTAACAAGGCCCTGGGTGGAGGATCGGAGCAGCACCACAGTATTGGCACGCTGCTGGACGAGCTGGTCTAGAGGAGACCAGAAACGGTTTGGGAATGAAGAGATGCTTTATGATATCGATCGAAATCTGACTCAGAGAGACGCTGAGAGGCTTTCCGTCTGACGCGGGCCTCGTCTCAAACTGGAACTGGGAGTAACCGTAGGAGAAACATCTGCTGAAGAAGAAGGAGCTGAGATGATCCACACACATTCCAGTGATGTTCTGTACACTGCCACTTAACTGAACACTGCCACTGAGGAGATTGGGACGGTTGTACACGATGCTGTGTGTGTGTGTGTGTGTGTGTGTGTGTGCGTTATCACTAACTCCAGCTACATTCTCACAAACTGTCTCTCAGAAACACCAGCACGGATTCATGATTATTTTCTTTCTAATCTTTCTAAACTTGTAACAAACTTATGATTTTGCTAGGAATTAGCTAGGGTTTTTTCTGTTTTCAGGCTTCTGTTGACAATATTCTGGACCAGAAATTAGCTCCGCCCCTAGACACATCTCTCTCTTTTGTCCTACAGTGCTATTCATGAGTTATATAAGGCTGAGAAGAAGAAGAAGATGATGATGATGATGATGATGATGATAGCTTGTTGCAAAGGTTTTTCAACTGTAATTCAATGCAAGACAGAAGACAGCTCTATAAATCACTTACTGCTTCTTTAAAGCCAGCTTTTCTTATAACAGCACTCGATTCTAGATACAATAATATAAATCTTTTAGGGAATACGAACACACCGTATGAGCAAAATGGCCTCTAAGCATAAGTTAACTCAAATTCTAGCCTAATTCTTTAGCTAAATCATGCTTAGCAGCCATTTTTCGCATGTTTTCGTATACCGTAAAATCTTTATTTTCATTGACCTTCTTCCCAAAGGTGGAAGAATGGTCCAAAAACTACTTACTTTTTTAATTTTAAACAAACAACCACTTTTATGTGTTGTACTGCTTTACTAATGAGGTTAAGAAGAAACTAGATCAAAATGTTTCATGGAATACAAAAAACCTAGCTAATAAACACACATTGATTATTTTCTAGCAGAAACAGGACAAATCCATCGGAAATATCGATGTTTACCTCAGAAGTGCTGGTAAATGACTAAAAAAATGCTTCTGTAAGCCTAAAATTACACTGTAGTTACATTTAGCATTGATTGCTAACCAATTCATGTTGAGAAAACACAACAACTCCTGAACTGGAGGCTGTCTTAAACATTTCACCAGCAAAGTAATGGATATTTAAAGAGTGTGCTGTGTATGTGGACGTATCTTGAAAACACAGTAAATACACAACCTCCATTTTGACCCAGAACCCTTCATGTAGGATATGTTGTTGCTAGGCAACTTGGAAAGCATAAACCAGCTAGTGGCTGAGGCTAGCTAGCAGATTCGGTTAGCTAGAACGTAACAGGTCCTTTTTTTTTTTTTACGGATAATCCAAAGACAAAAAGCCAGCAGAAATGAGACTGTCAGGAATATCAACATTTCACTCAGATGTGTTGGTAGATTACAAATAAAAAGCTTTATACAGGTATAATAACCATTGCTAAATTGCTAGCCAGTGAAATCTTAGCAAAGTAAAGATCTTGCATATAGTCATGTTTATCAAATATTTCAGGATTATAAGATCACAATAATTTAATATATGATTATTAAACCAATTTCAAGTGGTTTTCCAGCTATTATTAGATTTAGTTTTTAATTTTCAAGTTTTTGTTTTCCAGAAAAAAATTAGCTGCCAATGTGCAAAAGAATTCAAAACAATATTATTAAGAAATATTTGATAGATTTGCCCATATTTAAGATCTTTTTTTGCAGTGTTGAGAGATGTCATGGACTCCTGAACTGACCGATTTACAATTCTTTGTGGTTTTTTTGTTGTTGTTTTTTTTTTTTGTGATTGTGAATGTCAGAAAAGTGGTCCTTTGTAATAAAGAAAGAAAGAAAAAAAAGAAGGAAAGAAAGAAAGATGAACACACCCTGATCTGAATGTAGCAAAACAAAAAAAATCAGTGTTCTGCTTCTTTTTTATAATTAATAGTGAAATATTTGTAAAGTATATGTAAAAATAAATAAAAATAAATAAATAAAAAATGGGAGGTTTATCGCCCAGCTTTCGTTCCTGTGGAATTCTCTGAATTCGGCACTGAAGTGTGTTGAAATGTCGTGTGAGATGGGTTGGAATACACCGCTCATGTGTGTAGGAACTTTTTTCTCTCTTCGTGTCCTTGGGTTTTGTAACATAGTTGATATTCATGTTGAAACATTTTATTGTTTATGTCGGTGTTTGAGAATAAATCAGAACTGCAATGCTTCATGTGTCCACTTGTCTTTAGTGTGTGTGTGTGTGTGTGTGAGAGAGAGAGAGAGAGACAGACAGACAGACAGACATGAAGATATAGAGAGACAGAGAGAGAGAAAGAGAGACAGATAGAGGAAGACACATACCATATGCCATCTTGAGAAACAGACAGAGAGAGAAAGAGAGAGAGAGAGGAAGATACAGAATGAGAAAGAGACAAAGAGAGAGAGATTGGAAGAGAGACAGATAGACAGACAGGAAGATATAGAGAAAGAGAGAGACAGACAGACAGACAAAGGAAGATACAGAATGAGAGAGAGAAAGAGAGAGAGAGAGGAAGATACAGAATGAGAAAGAGACAGAGAGAGAGATTGGAAGAGAGACAGATAGACAGACAGGAAGATATAGAGAAAGAGAGAGACAGACAGACAGACAAAGGAAGATACAGAATGAGAGAGAGAAAGAGAGAGAGAGAGGAAGATACAGAATGAGAAAGAGACAAAGAGAGAGAGATTGGAAGAGAGACAGATAGACAGACAGGAAGATATAGAGAAAGAGAGAGACAGACAGACAGACAAAGGAAGATACAGAATGAGAGAGAGAAAGAGAGAGAGAGAGGAAGATACAGAATGAGAAAGAGACAAAGAGAGAGAGATTGGAAGAGAGACAGATAGACAGACAGGAAGATATAGAGAAAGAGAGAGACAGACAGACAGACAAAGGAAGATACAGAATGAGAGAGAGAAAGAGAGAGAGAGAGGAAGATACAGAATGAGAAAGGGACAAAGAGAGAGAGATTGGAAGAGAGACAGATAGACAGACAGGAAGATATAGAGAAAGAGAGAGACAGACAGACAGACAAAGGAAGATACAGAATGAGAGAGAGAAAGAGAGAGAGAGAGGAAGATACAGAATGAGAAAGAGACAAAGAGAGAGAGATTGGAAGAGAGACAGATAGACAGACAGGAAGATATAGAGAAAGAGAGAGACAGACAGACAGACAGACAGACAGACAGAATGAGAGAGAGAAAGAGAGAGAGAGAGTTAAACTCCATGTTTTATTTCTAACTTTATTTCATTCAAATTTACCAGACAATTCCACCTTAAATAATCGAATTCCACCTTAAATGCCTAACAAAAGCAGGACTGAATGGAGGTCACCCCGGGTGTCTGAACCTTCCTCGTTATGCACCACACACTAAAGGCCTGGTCACACTACAAGACTACAAAACCGTCGGCAGATCTCTTTGCTGTCGCACACCACACGATCTGTCGGCGAGCTCGTTAATTTGCAAATCGTGCTTAAATCGGACTTAAAATCCTGTAGTGTGAACTAGGCTTAAAGCTAAAAACTACAGGATTTTAAGCCCGATTTGCAAATTAACGAACTCGCCGACAGATCGGTCTGTGATCGTGGGAAAATCAGCGGGTGATCAGCGCTCGGCAATCTTTATGTGTGATCTACTCCAGTGAGCCTCTCTGACACCTCGCAGACAAAATCCAGATATCTGGCATGTTAAATATCTGGGACGGTCGGCCGACTCGACATCACGTGGTGTCAATTGTAGCTACGACCTCCAGCCAATGAGAGAGCAAGTCAACAGAGTTGAGAGTCGTTGTCAGATCGTGTGGTGTGCGACCCCCTCTTGTGGATCATTTACGAAGCGTCGCGTAGTGTGAACACCACAAGGACAAAAAGACATACAGTGAAGTCATGTAGTCTGAACTGCAAGGAGATCTACCGACGGTTAAAGTCTTGTAGTGTGAACTAGCCTGAACACGATTATAAACCACACCCTAACACGATTATAAACCACACACTAATACACTAACACGATTGTGCACCACACACTAATACGATTAAAACAACACGATGAAAACAAACAGCATTAACTTTTTCGCGTTTTCTCGCACTAAGTTGTGTAACATACAGAAGACTACTGTCGGATTAGGACACACCCATAGGAGGAACTGGATTGGAGCGCACCCCGTGTGCTAGGCACGGCCCCGATGCTGCTTTCCCACAATGCTTCACTCTTAAATACGGTTAAAAACTTTATCCAGAAAGAAATGACTGTGGATTTAGTATCCAGTGCTTTAATCGATGTAGATATAACATGGGATTTAGGTTCGAATTATGAAAGAAACGAGTTGAAGGATGATCTATATAATAGAAAGTTAAATCTACCCTCATTTAAAACACTGTTGTGTGAGATGGGGCTTGTCTTTCCTGCGCGTGCTTGTTGATCCTTCTGGTTCAGAATAATGATGATTGGTTTGTTCACAGTTATTGTGAAATGCGCAGCCATACTTGTTACGATGTGCGCAAAGAACCGTCTGAATTTTGACTTTTAATGCATAGTTAAGTTAATGGAAATAATTGAGAAGTGATAGTTTAGTTTTGAAATAGTTTATGTTTCCAGTTTGTTTCGTTGTTCTTGAACCGAAGTGTTCAGATAAACATCTTAAAAACAGTTAGTTGATCAATTACTAGAGTTAATATTTGTCTATCTAGCGGAGTTAGCGTTCTGAATCAGCTACTAATACTTACTTAGCTAACACATTTTACATTCTAAATCAGTTAATTAGCAAACTGCTGCAACGACTACTTTTCTAGCTAGCAATGTTTTCATTCTAAATCAGCTGGTTAACCAACTGCTAAAGCTTACACTCGAGATGTGGTAGCGTAGTGGTTAAGGTATCGGACTACTGATCAGAAAGTTGTGAGTTTGGATCCTAAGTCCACCAAGCTGCCACTGCTGGGCCCCTGAGTAAGGCCCTCAGTTGTGTATCTTGTAAGTCACTCTGGATAAGGGCATCTGCCAAATGTAATTCTTTACTTATTTGTCTAGCAAAGTTTACATTCTACATCAGCTAGTTAATTAGTTTAGTTAACTAGAGCTAATACTTATCTAGCTAGCAAAGTTTTGTGAGCTAGCTGGTTAACACCTCACCTGTAGCCTCCGATTCTTGTACTTATCTGGCACAAATGAAGCCCAGTGTGGTTTTCTGAAGTTTAGCCCATCCACAGTTCAGCATGTGCATTCTGAACAAAGGTGAAGAGCTAATACTAGTTACTGTATAAGTAAGCACGCAGTGTGGAAGGAGATCCTTCTGAGCTGTAGAAATCTCTTAGTGCTGCTAGATCAGCACATCTCTCCATCCTAACTGATGATAAAAATAATCCTTGATTATTATTTAATACTGTAGCAAAATTTAACTAGAAGTTTATTTGTCACGTATAAATTGCTGCAGAGTGAAATTCTTCATTCTTCTCATATCCCATCCTTGGGGGTTGGTGTCAGAGCACAGGGTCAGCACTGATGGAACATGGTGGGTCTGGGGGCCTTGCTCAAGGGCCCAACAGTGGCAGCTTGGTGGTGCTGGGGCTTGAACCCAGATCTTCCGGTCAACGACGCAGAGCCTTAACCACTTGACAATAGAAACCACCACAGAAAAAAATACACACTATTAATATACAGCTGTAATAACTTCATGAATTATTTATTAATATCCACACTACATTGGCTCCCAGTCAAATTTTGCATTGATTATAAAGGTGCAGGCTATTTGTTGGTACCACGAATCCTGCAGTTATGGAACAGCCCTCTAATTAGTGGTCAGGACTCAGACAGTTTCAGTGTCCAGCCAGAAAGCACATGTGCATAGTCAAAGCCTGTTATGAATAGTTTATCTTAGATAAAGGATCAGATCTGGAGGGTTCCTGGGCATAGAGGGTTTAGGTGAGGTGTGATATTCGGATGTTTTCACCCTGACAAAATAAAGGCCTATCACGGTCAGTGAAGGGTCAGTTTAATGTTGAAACAGTTTATAATAAACTATATAGAAAGTTGACTCTGTATTTAAAGCCATTTTTTATTTACAGATGACACTTTTCGTTTTATTAAAAGCTGATTTCTTTTTTCTTTCTTCTTATTTTCCTCTTCTCCTTTCCCTTCTCTGTTTATTACGAATTATAAGAGATCAGTTTTCTTCTTTTTTTCAGTTGACTTGCTCTTTTTCTAAGTTTATTTCTCCTTTTTTAAAGGTTGACTTCTTTTCTTTCTATTCTTTTATTTACAGGTGACTTCATTTTCTTTTTTATTTACAATTTTTATTTTCTTTCTTTCTTTCTTTCTTTCTTTCTTTCTTTCTCTCTCTCTCTCTCTCTCTCTCTCTCTCTCTCTCTCTTTCTCCCCCCCTCTCCCCCCCTCTCTTTATCTCTCTCTCTCTCTCTCAACCCCCCCCCACCGATCTCAAATCCCGTGGATGTCCCGTAATATCGCGAGACGTAATATAACACGTGTGGGACAACATGGCGGCTTCCTAAAACTTGCATGCGGCATTTTTGTACACTTCAAAAATTTCTGTGTATACGTGAAGTTTGAAATATATTTAAATAAAATTACAGCTGGTGAGGAATTAAATTATCTCTTACGGTGTATCCCGGACTAAACCGAAACATCCACGATGCAACACGACGATGTAAGTAGAGCAAAAGCTGTGTTTGTAGTGAACGGGTTAGCTGGGACAAGCTAACTAGCTTTATATTTTGAATATGATTTAATTTATACTACGGTATTTAAGACAGTGTGTGTGTGTGTGTGTGTTTACGTGTTTACCCACGTGTTTATTCATAGCTCGTTATGTTTAGTATCATAGAATAACAGACCTCATCATATCCCTCTCTTTACAGGTAATATGGGACCTGATCGGAAATAAACAGTTTTGTTCTTACAAAGTAAAGTAAGTTGCAGCACTCAGAGCTTTTAATAAATATATCATCTAACATTTATACATCTAAATGTAAATACTGTGGACTAAAACACTTCAGCATGTGCTGTGATCAAGCAGAGATTTTATTTTTCCAGTCCAACTTTCCTGTTTCTCTATTTTTTTCTGATTTTTTCCCCTAACACTAGCAGTCTTGTCTTTCAGTGACACCACAGCAATTGATCAACAATCACAACTGTTTTTTATTTAGCATAGAATGATGAACACTTTCAACCGTTTCTAGTTACATTCAGAGATCCACAAAGAAATTTCTCTTATGTTGTGTTATAGTATGGGGAAAAAAATTTTTTTTTCCCCATCCATTCATCCATCCATCCTCTATAGCCGCTTTATTCCTAATTAGGGTCAAGGGGATCTGCTGGAGCCTATCCCAGCACACATTGGGCGAAAGGCAGGGGTACACCCTGGACAGGTCACCAGTCCATCACAGGGCCACACATATAGACAGACAACCACACACACTCACTCCTATGAGCAATTTAGAATCACCAATCAACCTAATGTATATGTTAAGTAATCATCTCGTCATAATAACAAGTAGATCTTAACAATTTAGATCTCTATATGAGGTGACTCCATTGTACAAGCCCTTCTGTACCAGCTGTTACTATAGCAACCAGTGAGTCTCGTGATCTGTGTGATAGAAAGTAGAATAAAAGTAGAGTTACAGTGGGAAAAAATGACCTGTACAGCAGCCAAGAAAAAGAATATATCTCAAATCTAAACGTTTCTATGTATAAAAATGGATCAGTGTGAGAATCAGAGACAAGAAAACAACAGCGCTGTGGTGTAACCAGCTTTAAATCTGACTGATAACTTGCAAGACGCACGATTTGAAGGTTAACATCCGTCTGTCTGTCTGTCCTCCGAAGAACGAAAACGAAGAATTTCTGCCGGAATGAGTACAACAGCACGGGTCTCTGCAACCGGCAGTCCTGTCCTCTGTCCAACAGTCAATACGCCACAGTCAGAGAGGAAAAGGGTGATTAATATTAACACACCACACGCATATGTTTGTCACTGTAAGATGGAGTGTGTTGGATTTTCTGTTTGCTAACATACACACACACACGTTGTGGTATAAGTCTGACCGCTGTGTGTTTCTCAGGTCGGTGTTTCCTCTACATAAAGGTGATCGAAAGAGCGGCGTTTCCGGCACGCATGTGGGAGAAGGTGGGCCATGTGTAATAATAATAATATATTTCTGTTGTGACATAATGAAATTGTTTGAGATCCTGGTTTTAATCTAACCTGGAAAATAAAATAAGGCACTGTTTTTGGATTCAAAGCCTTTCCTAACATGATAGAAATCTACTCTTTTGATCAAATTGTCCGTCTTTTGGATGAACTCGGATTGTAAAGCACCAACACACACACGCATGCTTTACGTTCACACTGTGCTGATTGTTTTCCCGTCCAGGTGAAGCTGAATCAGAACTATGAGAGAGCCCTGCAGGAGATCGACGAGAACCTCATCTACTGGCCACGTTATATCCGGCACAAGTGCAAACAGCGTTTCACCAAAATCACACAGTACCTCATCCGCATCCGCAAGCTCACGCTGAAGAGACAGTGAGTTCACGCCGCCGCCTCTCCGGTCTGTCTCCCGTCTCCCATCTCTCTTCCGTCTGTCTCCGGTCTCCCTCCCATTCTCCCTCCCGTCTCTCTCCCGAGCAGACTTCCTTTTCTCTCTGATATTTTAAACAGAATCATCATGGCTTGCGTGTGAATCAGCGATTTCTATTCTTCTCTTTATGTTTTACTAACTCTGTGGTTTCGTTTGTTCGCAGGAGGAAACTCGTTCCACTGAGCCGGAAAGTCGAGAGGAGGGAAAGAAGGAGAGAGGTGCGTCAACAGGAAACTGAATTTCAAATCACGTAGCTAAAAGATTTCCTATTGTATTTCTTATTCTGCACCGACAATTTGAGAGCCGCAGACTTAATAAAATGGTATTTTATACTAATAACAATAATTACACTATCCAGTGTCTCCCAGATGAGGTTTCTTCCTCAGACTCTCAGGGAGGTGTTCCTCGTCACTGACTTGCTCATTACCAATAATTTTACATCCTGAATTAATATATTTCTGTCATTTCACTGAATTAAATAGAATTGTGTAGTAACTCCTAATAAAATCGTGTCTGAATTCCTGGCTGTCGGAATGAAGCAATCCTCTGAGTGCAGCCAAGCAAAATTTCACCCCAAAACATGCTTGGAGGAAGCGTAGTGGAAGAACTTGTATGAAGTTCAGTTCAGTCTCATGATATATGGTATAAAGAGGAAAAGTTTAATGGATTTGATTGTCCTTTTATTTATTTTTTGAAATCTTTTCTTTAAAGGAAAAAGCCCTGGTCGCTGCTCAGGTGGAGAACGCCATCGAGAAAGAGCTTCTGGAGAGGTTAAAACAGGGAACGGTGAGAATCCCATCACACCACAGCAGCTCTTCATACACTGATCAGGCATTATGACCACTGAGAGGTGAAGTGAATAAGACTGATGATCTCATCATGGCACCTGTTAGTGGGTGGGATATATTAGGCAGCTTTGTCCTCAAAGACAAAATGTTCTAGAAGCAATGTGTTAGAAGCAGGAAAAATGGACAAGAGTAAGTCAAATTAGGTCAGGTGGTCATAATGTTATGCCTGATCTTATATAGATTGACTAGATAATCAATGATGTTCGATTACAGTACGGAGACATCTACAACTTCCCCATCCACGCCTTCGATAAAGCTCTGGAGAAACAGGACGCAGAGAGTGAGACGGAAGAGGAGGAGGAGGAGGATGAAGAGGATGAGGAGGAGGAGGTGAGTGAAAGAGAGGTTGTAAAGTGAGATGGTATTCTCACATATATTTTGATTTATACGTTTTCACTGATTCCTGTGTGTGTGTGTGTAGGAGGCAGGGAAGAGAGAATTTGTGGCAGATGAAGAGTTTGAAGAAAGCGACATCAGTGATTTTGAGGCAAGTTTTTTTTTTTTTACATTATGTTTAATCTGAATTTCCTCGTCACCGGACACTAAACCAGTCGCACCTTCAACCCTACAGGATATGAACAACTTAAAGGCCAGCGATGATGAAGACGAAGAGGAAGAAGACGGTTCAAGCGAGGAGGAGGAGGAATCGGAAGAGGAAATGGAGGCGGAGGAAGAGGAAGAGTCCAGAGTCAAGTCGAAAGGAAAGACTCCGCTGAAGGGACCAGCGAGGAAGAAACGAGCGTACGTGGAGATCGAGTACGAGCAAGAGACGGAACCGGCGGCCAAGAGCAAGGCCTCATAGAGACTCTATACACACTCACACTCACACAAACACACTTCCAAACTGTGGGCAATCGCTCAACACTTCTAAGCAAAGCAGAGTGACTTTGTGTTTCCGTGTGTGGAGACGATTTAAAAACTTATTCTTTGTGTACAATTTTTCCCATAAACATTGTTAATCAAAATCTGCAGTCTGTCTTTGTTTATTATAGAATTTATATTTAGAGATGGATGGATGGATGGATGGATAGATAGATGGAGAGAGAGAGAGATGGAGAATTTTATATAAATAGAGAGATAGATATTAGAATATTAGTTGTATTTCTGAACAGATTTAAACCTCCACACTTATGAATGAAGATAAAGGAACAGAATCTGAATGTTCTATTTAGTCTCTTTAATGATTTTCACAGATTTTTTATAGAGACAGCATTGAGCCGACACACAGTACTGTATCATTATCCTGTAAATAAATAATTATATTATTGGATCAGATATTAGAGATAAAACATCAGATCCTGTACAAAATCCTAGAGATTTGAATTGGATTTGGAAAAGAAATATATATTTGGAAGTGGAAATATGACCAAGACTTGAATGTAATTGTTTATTATTATTTATTTCTGCACTTGATTTGATTTTATATATTTAAAAAAAAATGTTTTAAAGCTTAGCAGTTTTTAAAGTGCGTCTCTCACACAAACACAGTTCAGCTCACACACTCCGTATGTGTAACATCCCGGATGCACTTTAACACTCGCTCACTCACGCAGCTGTTGTCCACCTCCTTCAGCTCCACCTGCAGAGACACACACACACACACACACCATTTCTGTGTTAGGAGCTTAGTGAAAACCACCAGATTTTATACCATGGTTTTATAGCTGTGTGTGTGTGAGAAACCCTTCCATCAGCTTCGGAAAGGCTACTATCAGTGTATTAGGATCACACCTGCTTAATGGCAGTTCCTGACGTTACACAACATCCAGTATACAGGTATACAATGATCAGGCATAACATTATGACCACCTGCCCTAATATTGTGTCGGTCCCCCTATTGCTGCCAAAACAGCCCTGACCCCGTCGAGGCATGGACTCCACTAGATCCCTGAAGGTGTGCTGCGGTATCTGGAACCAAGATGTTAGCAGCAGATCCTTTAAGTCCTGTAAGTTGAGCCTCCATGGTCCACTTAAAGGATACTTACAGGATACTTTTGATAGATGCTGACCACTGCAGACCGGGAACACCCCACAAGAGCTGCAGTTTTGGAGATGCTCTGATCCAGCCATCACATTTTGGCCCTTACAGACTGAACCCTGTCTCAGAAATCACTGCACTTTTACTCCTCCCTCGAGCAGGAGGTGGAACCGCACAGCTCTCACGCCTCTCAGTACATACCCCAAGTCTGCCCTGTGAGCAGCGGTCCAGCAGGAGGAGGCAGCGTGATGCTCGCTTCAGCAGCTCCTCTGTGAGCTCAGGAGACAGAGGCTCTGTGGAGACGTCCACCAGGAACCTGAGCAAGCTTCTGGTCAGGATAGACAACCTGCACTCCATCCTAAACACACACACACACAAGAAGAAGAACATTCCAGATGTGCAAAAATCATGCCGGTATCACATACATTTCTAAATGTAAACACAATTAAGTTTAAATTTTGTGTGTCTGGTTCTTTATGATTTTGACACTAAAAAAGGAACTTATAATGCATGTAAGTACCTTGGCCAGGCAACCTGTATGGTACTCTCCAGCACCTCCAGTATGCTGAGCCTGGCTTTCTCTTCCGGTCCATCTGAGACCTCCAGATATCCCACAATCACCCTCTCCAGCCTCTTCAGGTGCCGAGTGATGCCTATCCCCATCCTATAAGATTAACTCCGGATTAACACAAACCCTGTACGTCTTCAAGCACACGTGAGCGAAGAGAATGATAAACAACACTGCGTCCAGGTTAACGTTACGTGAACGCACTTTTCCACGAACAGCAGCAGATTGCTGGCGTAGATCCGGCGCAGTGCGAGCTTGTGCTCCATTTCCATGTGGGTTAAAATGAGGCGGAGGACGCCGTCGTGGCGGTTCGGAGTTCGGGGTAATCCTGTGGTGCTGAGAGGCTTCTCGAGGACTGAGAGTAAATCTATAAGACATGGTAAAACCACCTGCAACAAAAACACACACACACACACACAGAAGGGACACCTATTTACACCATTGTGTTTGATTGTACAGTAAAAGTATTAAACATTTCCACAGGGTCCAGTACTAGGACCTCATGAGTGGACACATAAAATCAGCAGATACTGACACTGACATATTTGTGGAAAAAACTAAATTTCAGCTAGATTTTGAGTTATATTCCACTTATACTGCATACAATATTATATTTCATTGCATGTGTTGTCACTAACAAGTAATGAGGTGAAATTTAAGACTAATAAAGCACTCATATCACATTCATCAGTCTGAAGATATTTTGGACAGATACTAATCACACTATAGGACGCTTAGAGATGCTTATATCACTCAAATCGATATTAAGACCTAAGGAAACCCTTGTCTGATGTGTAAATGTGTCTTCTTGTATCCATTTTGTCTTTTCCTTCGACTAACAGACAGCAAGAATACATAAAATCAGCAAATACTCCAACCAGGCATAACATTATGACCATGTAGGCACACTGACCGGTCTGCAACTATGCTGCCCCATAGGCAACAAACTGTCCTGCACTGTGTAATCTGACCCCTTTCTATCAGAACTAGCATTAACGTCTTCATCAATTTGAGCAACAGTAGCTCGTCTGTTGGATCGGATCACACAGGCCAGCCTTCTCTCCCCACGTGCATCAATGAGCCTCAGCCGCCCATGACCCTGTCACCGGTTCACCACTGTTCCTTCCTTGGAGCACTTTTGATAGATACTGACCACTGCAGACCGGGAACACCCCACAAGAGCTGCAGTTTTGGAGATTCTCTGATCCAGTCGTCTATCTGCCATTACAATTCAGCCCTTCGTCAAACTCGCTCAAATCCTTACGCTTGTCCATTTTTCCTGCTTCCAACATCAACTTTGAGGACAAAATGTTGACTTGCTGCCTAATATATCCCACCCACTAACAGGTGCCATGATGAGGAGATCATCAGTCTTATTCACGTCACCTGTCAGAGGTCATAATGTTATGGCTGATCTGTGTGTATGTATATAAAATGATCATCTGAAAGGGATGTGGCAGCTTTAGTGGTGAAGATGTTGGGCTACTGATTTGAAGGTTGTGAGTTCAAATCCCAGGTCCATCAAGCTGCCACTGCTGGGCCCATGAGCAAGGCCCTTAACCCTCAATAGCTCAGTTGTATAAAACGAGATTAGATGTAAGTCGCTCTGGAAAAGGGTGTCTGCTAAATGCCAGAAATGTAAACGTAAATATCTGGGTAGGTTTGTACAAATATAGCAGAAGAATTTAATTGAATACAGACACTTAAATTGCTCTTACAAACTTGAAGCTTCAGGGTAAAGGCATGGGTTGCGTGTTCAGTACCTGTATGAGCGGCGCTTCAGACGTGTACAGGTGATTGTACAGGGCGTCGTAGAGCACCTGAGCTCGGTTAAACTGCCTCAGATCAGCAGCAGGCTGCACACAAAGATCATCCAATACACTATTATCATATAATATAGTATCCTCAATATCTACAGTGGCAATCATAATGTACTCAAATAGAACCACTTCTATCGTATCTGACCACATGAAGGACGATGTGATGAAGGCAGTGCACTCCCAGGACTTTGTTCTCCGTGCGGTAGTCATCTGATATGAGCAGAGATGGAGGAAAGACCTTGTCCAAGTAGTCGGCTAAGCAGGGACGTCCGACCTGGACCAAGAGCCAAGAGAAGACGTGTTTCACTGCTTCGTTACGCTTCCAGTTTTCCCTAAAGACACAGAAATGATTATTCGACATTCAATAAATAAATCATCACTCTTCTACGATTGAATCGTTGTTTGAAATTTGTAAACATCTCCTGGGACATTGTCATCATCATTACAGCAGCAGCACTTAGGCACAAATCTACAGCATCTCGAGCTCACTTTGTCATGTCAGGCTGCAGTATGTCCAGGATGGCTCCCAGGATCCCTGTGTTTGATCCTCCATCACTCCCACACAGCAGATCCTGCACTGAGACACTTCCCCCGGCTGTGATCATGCGGTTCAGCAGCTCCAGAGCACATTTCCTGGAGGTTTCATCAGTCCACGGCTGCTTCTGCAGGTGTGTTACGGAGAAGACACACAGGACAGGGCTGAGTGTGTGAAACAGAGCCTTCACCCCTGAATGTCCATATGTCAGCGCCTCTCCAAGTCGAGCGGTCAGCGCCAGGAGAGTTTCACCGACAGCCAGAGCTTTTCCTGGGATCTGTTCATAGCTGGTGTCCGGTAGAGTCCCGCTGTCTGTGTCACACAAAGGCAAAGCGGGGTGTTTAGTCCAGGAGATCACCAGCTCTGCGTAAGTGCTCCGTAATCGCGAGCTGGACTCGGGGAAGAGCCAGGACACAGCGCTGACCCTGAACACCTCGGCTGTGCGACTCAGGATGCTCGACCTGTCCGAATCTCTCTCCTCGAAGCGTTCCCGGATTTCAGAAAGAACAGAAAAGACGTCCTTGATTTCAGACTCAATAGTCAAGTCACGCAGAAGGCGCTCCAGAGACATTTCTGTAGCGTATTTATATCATTGTTTCAGCTAAGACATCTTTAAACTAGCCTTTGTTTACACTACTCGTGGTAGTAGTCGCAGGATAGTGGCGTCACCTGCCCGGCGGCTTTCTCTACATATCCAGCCTGCTGATTCGATAATACGTCTCACAAACCCTCATCTGATTGGTTGATTTGACTAGCGGGCTCTTATATGGACCAATTCTAGCGCAGGAGGTGGGATCTTTTTGGACAGTGACGGGTTGATGATCCAGAACGACCGCCATTTTATAAATTAAATGATTTTAACAGACAAATGTTGTGTGTGTGTGTGTGTGTGTATATATAACATGTTGCTTATTTATTTGTTCATTAATTCATCCTGAATGTGCCTGCTCATTTATTTACTAATTAACTCACTTTATTTATTTATTTGCTTGTTTGTTTTTAGTACATTATCCTGTATTTTAGCCTCCGCTGTTAATTTCTTTATGTTTTTTAAGTTGTAGTCGAAAAATGTAAAAAAAAAAAAAAAAGACAAATGTATTCATGAAATAAAACGTTTTTAAACTCTTCCACTTGTTTATGTGCAAAATTATTTTATATTGATGGTAAATGGTTTAATGCTGTGATTTATTTATTTATTTATTTATTTATTTCCTTAAATTAGACATAAGGAGAATATTCTCTGTTTGTTATCATTTCTGTTCAAAAGCGTTCCAAATCAAAAATAATAATAATAATAATAATAATAATAATAATAATAATTATTATTATTATAGATCTGGAACGCTTTTGAACAGAAATAATAATAATAGAAATAATAATTAGTAGTAGTAGTAGTAGTAGTAGTATCCTTAAATCTAAGATGTGTGTAACAGGGTAATATCACAATATCATTGAAAACTGACAAAAAGAATAAAAAAAACCCCATCATTTTCTTCTTTCCAGGATCTTCAGGAAAACCTTTAGTTGAACATGTGACTTGAACAGGCAGAAATACTGTTTTCTAGTTACGATATAGGTTTGGTTAGGGTTTTATCTAAAACATGCACACAGGAGGTTGTATAGGACATTTCACCTCTGTTTTAGTACAGATTTGAAAATATCAGTGAGACATAAATGTGGCAGAACGATCATGGAACCAACATGTAGAGGTAAAAAACATACACTATATTGCCAAAAGTTTTGGGACGTCTGCCTTTACATGCACATGAATGTAATATGGAGTTGTCCCGCCCTTTGCAGCTAGAACAGCTTCAACTCTTCTGGTCAGGCTTTCCACAAGGTTTAGGAGTGTGTTTATGGGAATTCTTGACCATTCCTCTAGAAGTGCATTTGTGAGGTCAGACACTGATGTTGGACCAGAAGGTCTGGATCGCAGTCTCCACTCTAATTCATCCCAAAGGTGTTCTATGGGGTTGAGGTCAGGACTCTGTCAAGTTCCTCCACACCAAACTCACTCATCCATGTCTTTATGGACCTTGCTTTGGTCACTGGTGTGCAGTCATGTTGGAACAGGAAGGGGTCATCCCCAAACTGTCCAAAATGTCTTGCTATGTTGAAACATTAAGAGTTCCTTTCACTGGAACTAAGGGGCCGAGCCCAACCCCTGAAAAACAACACCAGAACTCAATGATTTGGAGGGTGTCCCAAAACTTTTGGCAATATAGTGTATTCAGTTGATACCTTAATGCATCAAACGTTAGCTGGCAAATCTATAAATAGCCCTGATACAGGTATGTCTTCAGGTATGGTGTGTTGTTTGCTATTTGGATGTAAACTGTTCTATATAGATATATACAGAATGAAAAAGCAAAGCTTTATTTTAACTTGCCCTTGAAAATCAAACTATAAAAGGATCTTTATATAAATAGCATTGTCAATTCAATAAGCTGTATTGTCTGGCCATTGTAAAAGCTGTTCTATTCATCCTTTCCAAAGCTTTTATTAAGTCCAGCAGGGTGGAAATGAAATCTTGGGACTGCACTGCACACGGTTTTGTCCCATCTGTCACCTGCCTTTGTCTTTCCTTCATATCAGAGAACGGAAGGTAGAAAAAGAAAAAGAAGCATCACCTTTTGGGTTTTACTACGTGAGCGTTTATTGACATTAGAACAAAGTGCTTTGATGGAGAGGATATTGGATTTTCACCGTCGCGTTCCATGCAATCACTTCTAGGTGATTATTGTGTTTACGGAAGAAAGAAAAAGCAGGGGCGTAGGTCGGAAGGTAGAGGTCTTGCTTGTATGAAAATCCTTGCAGATTAATACCACCAAGTGGGTCCGTGTCATTACATCCGGGCGAGTGTTTGCGGTATTTAAACAAACCTACACATTTGATGAGATTTGTAGGGAAAAAAAATCCAGGCTATTCCTGTGAAGCAAAGTGTTTATTTGAATCCTGACCATTACGTGAGCTGAAATAAAGTACAACAACTCAGTATTCTACAGCTCTGACGGATACTCGTTTCTGATTGGTCAAAATGTCTTTATACTTTCACGTTTCTATATTAACACATAAAGTTAACGGACAAACATAAGGGTACAATTGTTTATATGGGAGTCTCCAGTGTTAGACATGCATTTTTCAGAAAAGAGGAGTTTTATACTTTCTTGTTCTCATGACAGCTGATTACTGAGAGAGAGAGAGAGAGAGAGAGAGAGAGAGAGAGAGGTTGATAAAGAAATGACTGTTTATAATGTTTATAAAACACTCCCGGATGTAATGTTATAGGAAACTTCAGCAACTTCAGGAACTTTGCCTAACAGAACATCCCTGAGTGTTTTCTTCAGTGTGTGTGTGTGTGTGTGGTGTTACTCCTCAGGGTCAGGGTCACTCTCGTCACTCAGGGGAAACTCTCTACACTGATGCTCTGTGTTGTAGCTCTTCACATGCATGGGACACTCCTGGTTCAGAATCGCCTGTGGAGGAAAAAGCCACATGAACAAACAAAGCCTGAAGGGAAAGTACAATATTAGCTGTGTGTGTGTGTGTGTGTGTGTGTATTACCATCTTCTCCTCCCGAGCAGCAGGGTTTTTAAGAAAGAAACACAGGGGCGCGTAAAGAATATTGACCACCCCGATGATCACCATCAAATACGGGAAGCCGATCACTTGTACTATAGCGCCCCCTGTAGATGGACCTGCGGCAGGATAGAGGTAAAAAGGCTTGGTTTATGTCTCTAAAAATTTTGGAAAATATACATTTATTTTGTGCTGTAATGTGTTTTCTTGTTCTTATCTGCTCCATAACAGTTAAAGAAAAAAAAAAACAATTACAGTATTACACATTGTTGATATGTTCATACAAGCTTATGTCCCTCTTTAAAGGTGCAATTTTTAAAATTTTATTATATATTTTCTAGACCAGTAAGTATTATACAATTTCATAGCTCCTTGTACAATGGATCTCACAAGTTCAGTTTTAGCATCTGTTTCTATTTTTCTGGCCCTGAAATAAGCCCCGCCCCCTGCTGAAACATTACCCACTCAGCTTTGTACTTTCCTTAAGACCCATGTCATGTTACAGCCATAGTGCTGCCTATAACGTGAAGTCATTACAATTCACCTGACAGGGCTCTAAAAATGACAAACTGCTGCTTTAAAGTTTAAAGTATAAAGATTTGTCAGCTTGATGTCAGATATAAATCTTTACCTATAGCGAACCCCATACAGAGAGCCACGTCGGCTATGGCGTACACGCTGCCATACACAGAGACGTGTCTGATGTCCACCAGGTAGCCCATTATAGCCATCATGGACGAATCAACCATCCCTAATTCCAAACACAAATTCCAGCGATTAGTTGAAACGAAGCACTGTTCCTGTTCTGTTGGTGTATCACCGGCGCCGAGCTTACCGATAGCAAATCCGAGGCCTCCGTTAGGCCCGATCAGACCGTAGATGTTTTTGGCCAAAGGAACCTGCAAGAAATTCAGAATGGATGTTTGTGTTGTAAGAGAAGGAAAGGTCATTTTCCCCCGTAACTAGCTACCTGCACTCAGAGACTAAGCAAATGAAGCAAACAGGAAATAACACGTTTATAGAACTGGCAGGAGAGGTGTTCGATAAGCGAGGAGGCGGAGTTACTCACGCAAAGGAGGCTGACGCCGACAACGACCATGCCGATCATGGAGCACAGCCACCTAGGAAGAGTCAGGGTTGTGAAAGTCATTGGGAAAATATCTTGAACATCTATGAAGTTACGGCAAAATCTATTTCATTTCCTGCCATGTACACTGCCATGACCTAATTATATGATTACTCTTTAAACATTAACATTAAATGTTCTTTATATGTTATTAAATTCACCATAAATTCACACTTTACCTGCCCATTTTGTTGGCCAGCAGGCCAAACAGGTTGGTTCCAATTAAGTAAGACACGCTAGCAGGTAGAAAAGCCACCCCTGTAATATCAACCCAACAAGGCAGAGCTGATGACATCACCAGATAAAAACACACACTCAGACATACTGTATTCATAAAGAATTCCTTTATCGAGCATTTATATATATATATATATATATATATATATATATATATATATATATATATATATATATATATTTAGAGAGAGAGAGAGAGAAATGCTCGATAAAGGAATTCTTTCTGAACTGAGGGTCCATTGTTCCTGAGACGGTAAGGTAATTTTTAGCAGTTTATGGTTACATTTCAAGTTCGTTCCTGTTCTCAGTTTCAGCTATAAACATACAGAAATAATTGTGATTATTAAATATAATATAGGTGTGTTCACATCACCGCCACGGCTCTTAAAGGATCCTGCTGACCTTATTATTATTATTATCATTATTATTATTATTATTATTATTATTATTATTATTATTATTATTATTATTATTATTATTATTATTACTACTACTACTACTTAAATGAGTTTTCTTTTCTTTTTTCAATTAATCATTAAAAAAAATTGCTGACCGCTCCTTTAATATCTGGTTCAGCAGTGCCATGCCAAATTACTCAATATCGTTATTATTTTTTCCCCTGAAGGTTATTTCCTTTATTTGGTCTGTGTGATCTCAGTAATGAGATGGTGCAGAAGGTGAAGAATCTTACCAAGCTGCCACTTTGGTGAACACATGGTCTGCATCATCCATATAGGGAGAGTGGGCTCCAAGATGGCCACGCCCATGTTAGCAAAGCACAAAGATCCTGCGAACAATGTGGGGTCATCAGTAACACTGTGGGAAAGCTTGGAAAAATCTTATTGTTCTGGAGATATTTCTGGAGCACACACACACACACACAAACACACACACCTGCACTGATGAGTATGTAAGGGTCCTTCAGCAGAGTCAGCAGTGGGGTTCCCTCCATACTCTGAAAACAGAAAACATGTTACTCATTTATTCTTCACTCAAAACACAAAATTCCAAAATTTAAAGGTGCGATAAGTGAAATACACACTGAACATGTAGCACTTTTTTATGGGCTGTAACAGAACACGACAGTGTTATTCTGTATATTAAGTACACACACACACACATTTTAGCTTTCAGCAAAATATTCATCCAAAATTCACAATTATTTATAATCGTTTCATCAGATTTATATATGTTTTTTTGTTTTTTTAAAATTTAATCTCCAGTTATTGCTTCATAATTTTTTATCTAAAGATTTGAAGCTCAGATCATTTTAGTTTCAGATTTTCAGCTTCAGATAATTTCATTTGTAGGCGAGATGCTAACTTCTAAACGTAATAACCTTCTTAAAATACTGAATATACTGTATCTATACAAACACTCTAATTTAACACAGAATGACGTGTGGAATTGTTCCTATGACGATGTTTAAGACTTTCTGTAAGGAGATTTTATGCTTAACATGTAAGGAAGGAGTCTCCAGTGTCAGCGCTAAAAAGTAGGACTTTAAGTTTTCCGACATCTCCAGGACAGAGGAGGTGTTTGCTCTTTTGTAGCTTCATAGTGACATCATAAGGTGTTTTATTTGCTGCTATAACATAAGTGATAACAGGAACTAACCAGAACTAACCAACTAACTAAAGAAAAACACACCATCCTGTTGTTCGTTATTCCCTCATTCTCCACAGCAATTCTAATTTTTTATATATACGGATAAATAATATGGTACTTTTTATCTGTTTATAGTTACATTTAATGTTGAGGACCATGAGAGTGAAAGCAGGTATAAAGTGTTACTCAGGTGTGAATAGATGTAGTGAGGTGTCCATACTTACCCCAGGGGATATCTTAGATGGCTGCAGGATACAAAGCTGGAGTGCTTTATTAAAAAAACAATTAATAAATGAAAGATTAAGCACAAGAAGATGGCAAAAATGCAAATGGAGTCATAACAGAGAAAGAAGGATTTGAAACTCTACCTAAGTCAAACAGAGCGAGGAAAGCCAGGATGAGGAACGGAGAGCTTTTACCCACAAACTCGTACATGACACTGCCGAAAGGAGCACCAACTGCAAAACACACACACACACCGTTCATCTCCATGTCCTGTATTTATTAATATTTCCAAGTGATTATTATTTTTAATCCCAGCACTCACTGAGTACCCCCATGGCGAGTCCTCCTAGTGCGATCCCCATGGCAATCCCTCTCTCATTATCATCAGTGTACACACTGGCCAGCATGCCCAGTCCTACACACACACACACACACACACACACACAATGGCATGCAACACAATCAGTAACATATCTACTATGGTTCATAATATACTTGGTTCAAGTTGTCTGATGAGCAAACACACACACACACTCTTGTAAGGTGTGTGTTCCTCTAGCTAAATAATGCCATCCCTACACCTACACCTCATTTGAATCTAATCACAATTTTTGTAGTTTTTTTTTGGAGTAGGTTAAAGTAAATCAATCAAATTGTACACACACACACACACACACACACACACACACTGTACCTGCAACTGAGGAGAAGGAGGAACCGATGCCCTGGAGGGAACGAGCAAAGAACAGCAAGGTGTACGTTTCTGAGAAAGCAAACACTGTACAGCACACACACACACACACACACACACACAAGCTAATTATTAAAGATCAAAGCAATCCATTAAAACAGATGACAGTAAAACACACACACCCCCCACACCCATATTCTCCATTCAATCTAATGAACAAATGTAATGATGATGAATTTAAAGTGTAATTAAAGTGAATCTTGGCTATAAAACAATGTATAGCGATGGCACACGTGGACGCCAAAACGTTTTAGGCTCCCACGAGAAAAAATCCTATTTTTTTATTTTTTCCTATTTTTTCATCCTATCGGCCAGAGATCAGGAGTCTAAACCTGAAAAATGCCACAGCTTTCTGTAGCCATGCTGTCTAGGTGGGAGGGGCATACTCTCTCTCTCTCTCTCTCTCTCTGTCCTGTCAATCACACTGACACTAGCCAGTCATAGGCATTCGTGAGCACATGCTTTCTCTGAGGAGAAAAAATGGAGGGAAAAGATTTTGACATTGTTTATCCGTAAATCATGTCTATAAGCATTTGCATCAAGTTCACTAACACGTGGCATAATGTGCGTCATCTATGTCATTTTTATATACATACACTATATTAGAAAAAGTTTTGGGAAACGCCTCCAAATCATTGGATTCCAATGGACTGCTTCTACAAACACTTGTAAAAGAATGGGTCTCAGTGAATTTAAGCGTGGTACCGTGATAGGTTGCCACCTGTGCAATAAGTCCACGGAAACAATTGGAAACAACAGCAGCTACTCCATGTAAAATCGCAAAGCATGGTCAGTGCATGCTGAGGATCGGATCACAACGGCCAACCTTCGCTCCCCACGTGCATCAGCGAGCCTTGGCCGCCCATGACCCTGTGGCCGGTTCACCACTGTTCCTTCCTTGGACCACTTTTGATAGATACTGACCACCACAGACCGAGAACACCCCACAAGAGCAGCAGTTTTGGAGATGCTCTGATCCAGTGGTCTAGCCATCACAATTTGGCCCTTCATCAAACTCGCTCAAATCCTTACGCTTGCCCATTTTTCACATCAACTTTGAGGACAAAATGTTCACTAGCTAGTGTTCTCTCTGCAGCATTTCCCAAAGCTCTACTGTGCTGGCTGTGTGGTGTTCTCGGACTCTTCAACCCAGCATTTCCTACACCAGCAAGATTGGTTTCATTTATTTTAACTCCATTGTTTGTGCATCTTGGCCCTCTGCAAACTTTTCTTCCTATTTGCCAACCTTAGTAAAGTTTTTTCTTGGCAGATCTGCCCACGCGTCCAGATGATCTGAGTCTCCTACACACAGTGTCTCTGCAGACGGGTTTCTCTCCTGATTTATTCAACCATGCAGCCAATTCAGGAGCAGTGAGGCATCTTTTCCCCAAGAAGGACACTCATAAGTACTTGTTTTCTTAAGCAGATATGCAGTTGAGCCTTCTACTGTGTCTTCTGTCCTGAGTGGGTTCAGTTGAAGCATGTCTCTGGAGACTATAATGTACACCGTTTTAAACAAATCCTTCATTTCTTGGCTAAATCTTGTAGAGCATATCCTTCCTTTCTCAAGATAATTATAGACTGACGAGTAAATCTGTTTTTGTTCAGCCATTTTTAATTCTAATTTACAATGAAAATGACAGGTCACTCTCCCTATGGAGGAAATATAAACTCAGATGATTGTCTCACTGGACATTTACTTATTTAAAGATGTTTTAACACCTGGGAGGGCTGCATGATCAATTTAACCATTGAATTTTGGGGAAAACAGATTAACACTATCTGAATAAACAGCAAATGGTAGTTGTTTTGTAAAAGGTCATGTGAAGTTTAGATACTTGACCTGCTGATTAAATTCTTACAAATGAATGATGAGCATGTTTCCTGTGTTGGTATTCATTCTTTTACATTTAGCTGTAAATACAATAACGTCTTGGTGTTTCCAAACCTTTTCTTGCCAGTGTATATGTTAATTTTAAGGTTGTTCTTACTAATTGTGGAGACGAACATGATGACAAACCCAGCAAACATGGGAATATGATACCCGATCCTGAAAAAAGAGAGAAGAAGAGATCGCAAATCAGCTCACTGGATGCTGTTCTCATGTTTGGTGTCATCAATTTTAATGAGTTAAAAACTTTTTATAAACAAAGCCAAGAGATGTTTTCCATTTCATTCATAATGGATTCCGCCATTTATTTGATTTAACCTGAATTTCCCTGTTAAAGGAGTACCTTTATATCTACCAAAATAACCATTAGGCAACATTTTCATCCAAAACAAGCTTTTTTCTTATTGAGTAATTAGTCGAAAGCTTTTAAGAAGAGTTTTTATTTGGTTGTTTTCCAGAAATTCCCATCCAAATCCATTACACTTTGTTTTTCAATTTGTCTCACTGGAGGAATCTTACACCAGTGGGTTTTCCTTTTATAAAAGATTTATAAAAGATTCCCAGACCCCTCTGTTGAAAGCAAGACTCATGGACTGTCCAAGGAACCACTCAAGTAAACCTTTTTGTCTTTTGAGACTCCAACAGGAATTACATCAGAGTAACTCTGAAGTCTAAAAAAGAGGAAGCAATCTACCAGATAGTGGAATTACAGAAGGAAGAAAACATAAATACATAAATACTGTTAGATTAGCAGAGGAACTCGGTTCAAAGAGTAAAGATCCCTGAGATACGATGAGGATTGGAGTTGGCAGAAAGTGGACAGAGAACATAATCTCCGTAGTCTGAGCTAACCTAGCTGTCCTATAAATTCTAATCTTTCCCATCCTCTATCAAGTTTCCGCCAAAGATCTCCAACCTCTCAGACTTCTCCTTATTCCACGTTCACACGCCATATCATTCACTTTAAGAAACAGCAGTCAAGCCACTGCAGAACTACACACCTGTTGGTAAGCAGACCCACGAAAGGGTTGACCAGAAGTTGCACTATAGCTTTGGAAGCAAACAGGAGGCCGACTCTCACGTTCTCGTCCTCCAGAAACTTCCTGTCGTCCTTGCAGTCACCCGAGTCAGAGAAACTGCCATTGCCGTCAGAGACTGGGGTAACAGTAGCATCACGGAGGTTATCCTGGGTCACATTGTTAGTGTTGGCGTAGGTCATGTTGTCATAGAGAGAGAAGATGGAGGAGAAGGTGTGCTGGTTGATGGTGGGAGGAGACAGGGAGGAAGAGGAGGTGGAGGAAAGCTCGCTCGGTTGATGCTCCACGGCATACAGGAAGGTAGGGATGATGGGAACTGAGAAAGAGAGAATAAGAGAGGAGATGATGAAAATTCAGTACCAGAATTTGGGGCTGTTACGTCTGCAATGGTCACTTTCCGAGGTCTGAGGACGGAGTATACCCTGAAAGTGATGAAGTGTATATGTGCTAGAGATGTAACCGAATATCTATGAAGAATTGTACATATTTGTATGAACAGAGCCTCGCAATAGACTGGCATCTTATCCGGAGTGTATTCCTGCCTCACCCTCTGTGTTCCTGGATTAAACCCCAGATCCACCATAACCCTGACCAGGATAAAGCCTTGTAAACTTCACCAAATGTGCAAATATGTCTGAAGCAAGGTGTTTCTGTACCTGATGAAAATCTGTTTAGAAAATGAGATGCTTGAGCAGCATGAGCGTTACCATGTGTAGGGCTACTGACTCACCCACGACAGTCAGCAACATGTTATCCAGCAACAGAGCCACACACACCACCACCAGCACAAGACGCCGTGAGCCCCGGCTCTTCCGGATCCACTCCATCGGATTCATCACAGCCATCGCCAAAAAACCTGGTCACTTTACACACACACACACACACATATTATTATCAGGAGAGATTCCACACTGTAAAACCTCCTGTTATTTACAAACACATCATAAGAAATGCTGCTGTGTGTTATGACATCATAAGTAATAAAACTCTTCTGTTCTGAATAAATTATGACATCACAAGGAATCTCCACCTGGGGGGGGTCCATTGGTGCCATGACCCGGATGGAAGTGAGGTTTAGGGGGGTGAGTGTAACGGAGGCCAGCAGTAGGTGCTGTGCAGGTAAACCTCACTCTCCTGATCTCAAGAGGTGAACTAGTGACTGACGCCAGGGGCTACAGTCTTTAGCCTCCTTGTTAGAGCGCCCGCCTCCCATGCCAGAGACCCGCTTGGAGCGGTTGCGAGCAGAACCTGGGGAGGTTACACATGATCCTAGATACACTAGACTACACGTTGAATGACTCATGGGCGGTTTCACAGGCTAGATTGTGTGTTATGACATCACAAGAGACTGCATACACTGGAATGTTCTGAGGAATTCTGATTAACATCACGAGTGGATCCCATGCACTAGAACCTCGGTGCTCTGTTCAGGTTTGACAGCAAATAGTGAATCTAACTAAAGCTGATCTTAATTACTTTATTCATGTCTCTAATTACACTCCAGCCTCCACACACACACACACACACACACACACTCCAAAGCAAACACAGATAAGATGTTCTTCAAGTTGTCTAATCAGCATGCATTCGAGAAGAGCAGACAGCGTGCAGAGGCGACGTTAATTACGTTCCTGAATCGTGTAGACGCCACACTCAGCAAACACTCCCTGCACTCATCACACTAATCACAAGGGAACGGCGTGTTCACAAAACACCCGACTTTTAATCTTCATTAAAGACTGATTTAAAAAAAAGTGCGAGATCAGGTTTTAATTGCAGCTGGAATAAGATCAAACTAGTTGGGTTAAATCACACCATGCCTCAAATCCAGATCTCTGCCCTGTATTACGGTCTATTAGACAGTGACATTTATATAGTGAGCTGTCTCTGGATCTGAGATACAATAAAAGAATTAAAATAAACCAGCAGTCATTGTAATCAATGTACATGAGGAATGTTAGCTTATGAATGATTTTTTTTATATTGAATTTATGTTACTCCTGTAAGCTGTTCATTTTTAAGAAATTTAACAGTTGCAATAGAAATAGAGAATTACAGTCGAAAGAAAGAAAGAAAGAAAGAAAGAAAGAAAGAAAGAAAGAGACAGAATCAGAAATAGAGAGTCAGAAAGTAAAGTGCAAAGAGAGAGAGAGAGAGAGAGAGAGAGAGAGAGAGAGAAAGAAAGAAAGAAAGAAAGAAAGAAAGAAAGAAAGAAAGAAAGAAAGAAAGAGACAGAATCAGAAAGAGAGAATCAGAAAGTAAAGAGCAAAGACTGAGAGAGAGAGAGAGAGAGAGAGAGAGAGAGAGAGAAAGAGAGAAAGAATATCTAAGATGAAATCCTTTCAAATTCTTAGGCATAAAATTAATAAAATTAATAATAATAATAATAATAATAATAATAATAATGATCATCATCATCATCGTCATAAGATGAAAAAGAAGAAGAAACCATATTATTTAATATAAGGTAATGAATATGTAAATAAAAAATTAATAAAAACTGATCTTACCTTCAGTTGCATTGCCCCTCACTGTGTGTGTATGTGTATGTGTGTGTATGTGTGTGTATGTGTGTATGTGTGTATGTGTGTGTATGTGTGTCCACGACAGGTGAGCTGTGTGCCAGGTCACTTGTTGGAGCTCTGTTCATATTAAGAGACAGTCCCTATACCTTATTACGACACACATACATGCACACACACAGACACACACACACACACACACACACACACAGACACACACACACACACAGACACACACTGCGTCAGAGCGAGGGTAATTGTCAGCGTCTGTTGGTCTTTATTGGATAGGTGAATGACCTGAAGGCTTCTGTTGGTTACAGTTTATCTTTTCTATCACAATCAGCCTCACACACACACACACACACACACACTCATACACACACATACACACACACACACACATACACACTCGCCAAACAGCTGCTTCTCCAGTGTGCAGCTTGCTGCGTGTGAGTTTCATATACTGGAGTGGAAAATTTCATTTCATTTTCAATTCAGATTCAAGTTCATCTGAGTTACACTCACAATAAGTAAGAGAGAGAGAGAGAGAGAGAGAGAGAGAGAGTGAGAAAAGGAGTGTGAGAGAGAGTGAGAGAAAGAGAGTGTGTGTGAGAGAGAGTGTGAGAGACAGAGAGTGTGTGAGAAAGAGAGAGAGAGAGAGAGAGAGAGAGACAGAGACAGAGAGTGTGTGTGAGAGAGAGAGAGAGAGAGAGAGTGGGGGGGGACTATATATATATGTATACATTATATACATATATATATATGCTTCATTTCCTTTTTGTTGTTAGCTCAAACACACACACACACACACACACACAACCAGTCTAGTGATGTCGTATCTGATATGTTTTCTTTTTTTGCATGCACCAGCCTCAGGCTTTAAAGACTTTCTTTTTCCATCCATCCATCACCTGCTTGGTGCTCAATTTCCTCTTATCTCCACACACACACACACACACACACACACACACACAGTTAGCTCTTTGAGACCCTCTAGATGGCTGATTGTTTCAGCAGGACAGTGCAAAGCAGGAATAATGTTTTTTGTTTCTTTTCTTTTATAAAAAATCACAGTAATAATGGAAGGTCATCACGTCTTCCTGCTCCTGTTAAGCTTCGTCTGTCTTTGAAGCCTCGTCTCTCTCTCTCTCTCTCTCTGTCTCTCTCGGCCATCCTGTTTGAACAGGAGGGATAATTACAGCTCTCCCGAGGCTACTGCGGGCTGGAAATCCCACGTTTAATGCGGGTTTGATCAGGAAACTCGGCCTGGAACGGAAACGCTTTTCATCTCCCCTTGAAACTGCAGTGGCTGGCCCGGCTCGAGCCGTTTTGAAAAGCATTAGCAGCCCTTGTAGATCAGTAAAGTCTAATCTTCTGGTAATTAACCGGCGGCTTAAAAAGGCTGTGAAGGAGCCGGCTCAAGCCGAGGGCGCAGGTAAATCACCTGTTCCGGCGCAGGAAAGCGGCTCCCATCCGGGCCTCCACTGATGCGGTTAATACACGGGGGTTCGTTCAAAGCACTCTGAGAGTTTTGATGACACACGCTTTTGTCGGAAGGTGTAACGTGTAAAAGGGCTTTTCATCTCCAGCTTACAGATAGTAATTGGCCCTAATGACCGCTCTAATGCCAGGTCTGTTATATAAACCATCCTGTTTTGACATGCGTTCAGTGTGCAGGCTGAAGCAGAGGAGACACACACTTCTTCAACACACCTGAGAGGTTGATTTATTTCTTTCATTTCATTTTTCTTTTCTCCCAGAGCTACGATCACTGCCATTCTCCTCACCATGTGGACGCTGGCTGTTCTCGCTCTGTGCCTCGCCTCAGCGGTTCTCTGCTTGGACTCCAATGAGATTCGCTCCTCCAGAGAGATCGTCACGGACCCTGAGCCGGTAAGAGCGCAACCTCATCCTCATTCTTCATCCTCCTCCTCATCATCATCATTCTCACACTGACTCCACATCCAAAAACTAACATTGTACTTTAATGAGCAGCGGAGATCTTCATTTTTTGCATCGTAGGAGTTTGTTCAGTGTAGAAGAAATAGTAACAAAAATATTTTTAAATAAACATTAGAAAGTAAACATGAAAAAATTAGAAATACTTGGGTGAAAATGATGACGTAAAAATGTCTTTTTTATTATTATAGAAAAATAAAAATGTCTTTTTATTATTATATTTATTATTATATATATTATATATAATTATTTATTATATATTATATTTATTATTTATTATTATTTATTATTATAGGGCACAATTTAAAACACATCACGAGTCGTGGACTGCTCACAGTCTAGAGTCTATTATATGAAATTATAAATAAATTATTATAAATATTAAAATAACAAACCCATCAAGGAGAGAATTAAAAAATGATAATCAGGAATCAAAACAAAAAAATGGTGGATATTAATATATTAATTATTATATAAATATAAAAAAAATCACCATGCTGAGTACTATGTGGATATTTATTCCACTTGCTGTTCAGAATGTTTTCATTTCTCCTGATGATGATTTTGTTCATGGTTTCTTTCCTTTTCTCGTATTACGTGTCTTTTTCCCTCCATGTCTTTCATCATCGTTCGCCTCAGCTCCAATATTTTCCTGCTCTAGGATAGGTGGTAGTTGTTTTTCTGATTCTGATTCCCAGTGCCTGAATGAAACAAGGTGTAACAAACTCACACGTTCACATAAATCAACCAAAGCTTGTCAAGCTTATCTTCCTTCGCTTCATTCTTACTTCTCTGGTGTTTCAAGAAATTAAAAAGCGACACATTAAAGGGGACTGATGTGGTTCTACTGATGTTCTTTGACTTTGGACAGACCGTGATGCCACCTGAGAACTTCACAGTCAACGTGAGCGTCCTCAACAACGTGAGGCAACGACAGAAAAGCCCTGAATGCCCCAATCAGCAGGTTAGTAACCGGATCACTTCACACACACACACACACACTTCCTGCTGTCTTACGACTGCTTTCTTAAATCTCTGACGTCTGGAGATGTTGAACGTACGCCGATCGTAATCTCTTCCCACAATCCAGGGACACGTATGCCAGCAGACCTCACAGAAGAGACGTGCTCGTAAGAAGAGGCCATCGCTGGATGATACAGTCGGTGGAAGAGGTAAAAAATTCAGACACACATCTTTGTTTATTTCTTTATAGATCACAGTTGTAACCATCTCAAAGCTCATTAAAGTCATCATACGGTTTGGTTTTGAGGTTTTTAACTGTAATACCCGCTAAACACTGGAGTTAGAAGAGATTTAGTAGCTTATAGTCGCTTTAAAGAAGCGGCTTACAATATCTCTGGTCCTTTTTTCTGGCCTGCAATGACTAAAGATGATGACCGAACAAGGCTAGTTGCTGCTTTCCAGTCAGAAAACATAAAAAGAGAGAGATCTGAGTGATAATTTTGCATGGTAACTGTTTAGTACTGTTTCATGACGGCACAAATAAACTTCTAGTTATCGACAAGACAATAAAGTTCAAAAACCACATGCAAGCACGTCGAAATTGCCACTTGTGAACTCTCAAGCACGAACTTTTGGAGCGGACTTGAAGGCAGCACGAAATGTAACGGTTATTTTTCCGTTTAAAACCTGGCGCATTAATACAAGACTTCAGTTATTGTGATGCGGTCGGGTCACAGCTGTAGCGAAAAAAGGTTCAAAATAATCATATTTTGAGACGTTTTCCGTTTTATAATAATAATAATAATAATAATAATAATAATAATAATAATAATTCATCTGACTTATTTTTACGGCACAGAGGCGCGGAGGAATCAGTGCGTCCGCTCCCGTGACTGCGGAGAGGGCTTTTGCTGCATTCAATACGCCGGCGTAAGACGGTGCCAGAGGGTTCTTCAGGAAGGAGAGATGTGCCTTTTGGTGCGACCAAAGTCTAAATCCCGCAGACGTTTGTCTCGATGCTCCTGCATGGAGGGTCTGAACTGTCTTCCAATGTCTGGTGGCTTCAAGGGACAAGGAGAGTGTCGTGTTCCGTATTAGGGTGTGTCTGGAACAGAAAACACTGATGGCGTCTTGGGCCGAGCCTGGAGGCAGCTTGTGATGGAGGAAAGAAAAGAAAAGAAAAGAAAAAGACTGTATGATGAACAAATGGCCAATTATTTTTGAAAGCGGTATCTATTCATCTTTACTGGCCAAGAGAGATATCCCACAATTCTGTCCGGCACGCCTTTCAGTCAGAGCTGGAGTGTGTGGCTAGCAATAGCGTGTCCAGTTTGGTTCATCATATTATTATTTTTTTATTAACTTAACATTATTATTATTTTTCACAAAATAAGTTTCCTATTTCTCATGTTTCTTCCTTTCCTCACCAGCACTTATTATTATTATTATTATTATTATTATTATTATTATTATAAAGTTAGCAAGCAGTGCCTCACGCTTGAGTGTTCTAGGTTAGCATTCTCAAACAACTAACAAATAGGTTTATTTTTTACAGAAATAATATTTATAACACTAGTCCTGATCCCAGTAAGGTTATCAACTCTTAAACATCTGTATTTATATTTGACCGAAACTGATATGGAACATGAGGTGAATATTTCTGTCTGTACCCTCGCTAATGTTCTTCATTAGCTCAGCTTCTCCGTAGCAAAGACGGGCTAATTCATTTGTAGAGGAAGGAAAGAAAGAGAAAAGAAAAAGAAAGACGCGGCTGAGTCATTAGATTAGCGCTATAAAAACGAGGCACCTGCTTTTCCATTTCAGACACGCCTGTCTCGAACCGAAGGCAGGGTTTTATTTTTTTATTATTTTAATATTTTCATGCTCTGGCAAGTGAATGTGTGAAATTTGAATGTAATGTGACATGCATAGTGAACAGATTTTTAACTTTCAGTTAGCTGATTAGCATTGCGCTAACTGGGTGTCTGAATCGTGTCTCGGAGGGAATTAAGTGTTGATCTAATTCATGGATCATTTTACCCGTGCTACTGAATTCTTGATTCTGATTGGTCAGAAGATCGCAGATTTCTATCAACACGCTCGTTTCAATACGTTGCGAACACCTACGTACTCGAAAGGCTAATCCTTTCAAATGGATTTCAAAACAAAACAAACCTAAAACTCGATGTTATTTAGACAAGAAAACGTGTGTCAGCTTTGACATGGTGAGGTTTTCGGTAAACTTTTACGGAAGGAGTCTCCAGTTTCAGGTTAAACTGGAACCTTTAAGTTCTTAGACACTTTGCTAACTTTAGCGAACAGTAAATGTAACCATAAACGGATAAAAACAGTACAGTGTGTCGTTAGGTAGTAATTAAAATTGTAGTCATTGGCACCATTACTGTGGTATAACATAAGAGGAATAAAACACCAAGGATGTCGGGTTATCGGAAAATATTTACCCAGTTTGCGCAATGCTAAACGTATAGGGTGCTAAACTTAGCCTCCAGCACAAAACAAAAATGTTTTGATTTGTTTCATGGCCGAACTAATCTTTCGAGCTAAGCTGTTAGTGTTATTTTTTATAGAATTGCTAGTGCTAATCCATTTTGTGACATTAAATGGTAAACGGTTACGAAAGAAAACCCGAGTTTGAGCGTAAACCTTCGCTAAACTGTTCGTTTGATCCTCGTGTATGTGAAATCATGTTTGCTTGCTGTTTTTAAGATGTTGTACACTGTTATTTTGACGTATTTTTGAACGTAGGATGCACTAGTTTGTTCAGCACAGCCGTGTTGGATTCGAGCGCCCTCTATTGGATATTTATATATAGCACTTACACATGCTTTTCTCTCTGTATTCTTGCTTGAGTAGCTTTGAATCGTGAAACAAAAACGGTAGTGAAGAGCTGAGTCATGATTCGAGCACTTGTTTTAGAGTGGAGTATGTTTGCAAATAAAAGCTTTTTTGCTGTTTAAAACCCAAACAATTACATCTTAACTCTTGTATTCGATCTCTGACGTCATGTTCAGATGTCATGTCTCCTCTTCTTCTTCTTTCGGCTTTTACCTTCAGTGGTGTCCACAGCGAATCATCTCTCTCCACCGATCCCTATCTTTTGCATCCTCAACACCTGCACCCACTAGCTTCATATCCTCATTTATTCCATCCATAGATGTTGCGTCTCATGACCGTGTATATGTTTACTGGTTTTTGTCGCCACCTAGTGGCAGCAATGCAGAAATACACTCGATCCCCAAGAGGAGGAGATGGAGGATCCACCCTAACTTAAAACACATGCAGCAAAACCACAATGCTTTTCTTCTCAAAGCAGCTGCATTTACAGAGATCCAGATAATAAATCTACACGATGTTTTGAAGTCAGGAGCTTTGTATCCGGTCTCCTCCCAGTCTCAGATTGCACAGATGCAGCTCTTCTTACTGCAGTCTGAGTAACTAAACTAGCACATTAACGTTAACGCCAGAGCTAGGGTTACTCCTCAAGCTTCCCAGCTGTCCGCACGGACGCGTCAGACGACGCTGGACGCGAACAAGTCCCACGATGCAGTTGGAGAAATCGGACACCCGCGGCTGAAACGATCCGTCTTTACAGAAACTTGAGCTTGGTTTTTATTATATTATTCAGCTGCTGAGTGGAAACAAGCCAGACACACCTGTTCATCTCCACCACATCCCACTAACTACTGCATGTGAAAGGAACACACATTTTAAAGTATGCTTTCCATCCATTTTCTGTAGCGCTTTTCCCAGACACTCCGTGTTCACACATGGCGGACGATTTAGAGACAGCCAATCAGCCTCCAGCACGTCTTTAGACTGGGGGAGGAAAGTGGAGAACCCGGAAGAAACCCATGAAGCACTGAGAGAGCATGCAAACTCCTCTCACACACACACACACTATAGAGACTGGAATCAAACCCCAACCCTAGAGGTGCGAGGCAAATATGCTAAAGCATTTTATTCTCCTTATACCATTTGCCTAGGAAAGGAATTCATTTTTATTTATATTTGACATCTGCACATGTTCCCCTCATCAGCCAATCATTTTCATTTTTTAAGATAAGATAAAGATTTTAAAATAAAAAATAGCAGTTTAACCCACGATCCTGAGCCTTGAATTGGGATTTTACTCTTATACTGGACCAACACGCGTGATTCCATTCGTCCAATCCGGTTTTATTGTTCAGCTACATGATGAAGTTCATGATTATTGAGGACATCGCGTCATGCCGCGTCCTAATCCACACCAACCTATCGTGTCTGAGGAACTGCGTTTAAACACCCTTTAGCAGTCCGAGCTACCGTCAGCTACATAACTAAAGCTAGCTCCCATCCTCAGTGCTACTTATTTCTTGCAAATAAATATTTCTTTCAGCATGGTGTTAATGTTCTTGCACCACTTTGTCCGTGTTTTTCAGCTGAAAGGTGTGCAAAAAAAACCAAACAAACCCAAACCCCCAAAAACTGCTGATACACCACGCAAAACGTACATAAATTTAGCCAAATTATTCCACCGCTTAACTGCCATGCTAGCATGCCCTAAAGTACTGAAATGGAATTTTATCAGCTAGCTGAGAAAGTTCCTAGCTAGTCTAGGAAATTTATGAGCTAGGATCAAACCACCCATTTGAGCACACAAGAGCAAGAAGTGAGAAATGTCTCCGGCTCGTTGTTCCCCTTTTTATTTTCAGATTTCGTTACACAAATCTTACAGCCCCGTAAGAGGCTTCTATTTGCAAATGAAAAATGAGAACCGATCAGAATAATAATAATTAAAAAGGATAGGAAAAAAAGGCAACCCGTCAAAACAGTGGACAGCGTAAGGGACGCGGACTAGCGGGTGTCGAAGCAGGACAGGAATGTCATGATCTGAGCGGCGTTTCAAGGGGACTAAGAGATCAGGGGTGTGCAGGAGACGTAGCGGGACAGGAGCCGGGAAGCGTCTACAGCTGTCCGCAGTCGGCGATCACTATTTTGGCGCTGGTCTTGCCGCTGTTGCTGCCGTATCCCTCCACCCTCTTGATGACTTCCTGGCCTTCCACGACCCGGCCGAACACCACGTGCTTCCCATCCAGCCTGAGGAGACACGACGGAAGCGGTTCCATAAGGTTTCAAAAGATCTAGATTTAAGAGGGCGCTTCACACCCATGACTATATAAAAATAACAGAAATAGCAAAAAATTTAATTCTTTATCAAGATATGCATCCAAAAAAACACAAAACTGACCAGCTGGTGGATGCTGTGCAGATGAAGAACTGCGAGCCGTTGGTGTTGGGTCCAGCGTTGGCCATGGACAGGCAGCCAAACCCCGTGTGGTTCAGAGAGAAGTTCTCATCCTCAAATTTGTGGCCGTAGATGGACTTGCCACCAGTTCCGTTATGGTTTGTGAAGTCGCCTCCCTGCAAACGTATAAAAAGTGTTTAACTAACACATACACAGGTCGCAATGATGCTGTGAAAAGAGGAACTTCGAAGCAATTTGAAGCAGTTTCTAACGGTGTAGACACAGAAAATCAGTCTGATATATATATCTGTCTGATCTCTGGGAGTAGATGAAGATGATTTATTCGGTATTTCAGGAATCTATCCAAGGAAATGTTGTATAGCAGAACGATCTGGTTAAAGCCAGATGCTTGTGGTTACAAAGGTGACCAAGAGAGAAAGATCAGAATCAGATCTTGTGCTTGTACAGTGAACATAGATTTCACCGGAGGCACGGTTCTGTGCCAGAGGAGTAAAAGTGTGGTTCTTCGGAGAGGCTCTTGTAGGGAAAAGAAGCGTACCTGGCACATGAATTGAGGGATGACGCGGTGGAAGGTGGAGCCTTTGTAGCCGAAGCCAGGCTGCCCTGTGCACAGCTGCCTGAAGTTCTCTGCAAACACAGAAATAGCACATTGATAGTTGTCTTTTGAGGTCTTAAATAAGGTGTGTGTGTGTAGGGGGGGAACGAGAAGTCATACCTGCTGTCTTGGGGACAACGTCAGCTCTCAGCTGTTAAAACACACACAAGTGTTATTTTTCATGTTAAAAAAATATTTAAAAAAAAATTCACACCACGTGCTCCTACATGCTTTCTACAAATAGGGCTAAAAGGGTCTCTCCTTGACTAGCCGCTCCCAAAAATAGTTCACGACGCAGTGTACAGGGTGTGGCTTCAGATACAGCCCGATTGCACCAGTAATGCACATCATGGACTGCATGCATGCTTGCAGTTTCTACCCTTAATCGTGTTGCTGGCCAGATCACGTGACACGATTTATCACGGGGAGAGGGAGGTGCAAATTAAACGCGTGAGCGCGCCTGAAAGCGCAGCAGCGATGAGGTATGCGGTCAGACGACAACGACGGCTACATTTGACACACACACACACACACACACACACGGCCACGCCCATAGGCAAACACACAATCCTGTTCTAAAGTCCTTATCCTAAAAACAAGTACACAAATGGAACAATAACAATAATAATACTTATAATAATAATAAGCGACTTTATATTTATATACATGCGCGTGAAAGAAAGAAGAAAGTGTGTGTGTGGGGGGGCGAGCACGTGCTCAATCACTCTTGGCGTTTTGAAACCAAAATGTCGCATTTGTAAAACATTTCCTAACAATAAATACACAACTGGTGTACACGTCCCTCTGCACTACTAATCCGGGGGTTTTTTGTTAAAGAAAGGCGGGGTCCTCTGTGAGAAATCTCCGCAGCGCCTCAGGAACGCGCTCTCACTCTCTCTCTTTCTCGCGCGCGCGCCCCCGCAACCTCTCTCTCTCTCTCCCTCGCCCGTCATCCCCCTTCCTCCTCCTCCTCCTCCTCTTCCTTCCCACTATAGAACCTTCCAGAACATTTATAAATTCATTCATGTACAGCTTCACGTCGCATAAAGGTGCAAAAAATAAAGAGACACATGATTATCACCATCATTTTAGACTAGGTTCTAGATTCTGTTGACGTTACATTACATTTTAAAAAAACATATATATATATATATATATATATATATAAAACAATAAATCAGTAACATGAGGGAATAAAATACGGACAAAGAAGCGCGTGCAAATTTTGTAGCATTAGGTTTCGCTAGTATGTCGCATATAGCATAACTTAGCATATTTAGCTTTGACAGATGAACACCTTGTCTAAACTGTAATTGTAACCCAAGTCCCAGGAGCGTATAATTAACTAATTGAGCATTTTATGCATTTAGGTGTTTACCAAAACAAAACAAAAAAACACGAGTCTAACGCCATGAGGCGATAAAAAAAGAGAAGATCGCTAGCCGAGTTAGCCGTGTATGCTAACCGGCGCTATACTATCACACGTTCAAGTTCAAATTCCTCTCAGTGTTGAAAGCTCTGCGGGTTTTTGTTTGTTTTAATAATCATCATCCACGGCTCTGTAGAATTTTGAAGAGGATGTAGGGTTTGCTAAATTAATCCAAATGCAGAAGCAGGAACTAAATATATACATATATATATATAGTTGCGTCTAATTTTACAACGTATTGTTGGATTAAAGACATGCAGGTTAAATGACCACACCGTGCATAAGGAGACGTATTTGCATTAAGGTTTATTGATTAAAACCAACTATTCTTTTGCAGTAATGCATCCTGAAAGGCAGACTTCCATTTTTAAGCCACAATAACGTCATAATATTAGGGACTGGTTGTGTGTGTGTGACAAACTGGCTCCAAGGTTGGTGCAATCGGTGCACATCATCTCTCTCTCTCTATCTATCTCTTTATCACCGTTTATTAAAAAATTTCCTCACATCTCCCTTTCCTTATAAATAATGAATGAAGTGTAAGAATGAACATCATAAGAAAAAAAAAGAAAATAACAAAAGCTTGCACGCGAGCTTGGACCCTGGCGCAAACACACACACACACACACCCTTTATGGAAAATTACAGGCATTTCCACCATCTGTGAAGTCATTTCATCCCAAGACCATTTAATAACGCGTGATAATAATATTAATATTAATAATAATAATAATAATAAGCGACCGAAAATATATAAATATATATTTATACATAAATCCTACCTCCATAATCACTCTACCGAGAGGAGCTCCGTTTCCAGTGATGTCGAAGAAAACTTTTGGGTTGGCCATTTCGGATTTAAAAAATAATATATATATTAGTTTAAATTAGGCTGAAATTAGGAATCTTTCGTCTCGCCCAGACGGATTGGTATATGGTCTAGGAAATGGAGGAGAGAGGAAAAGGAGGCCGGCATTGAGTTTATAATAGTTAGTGAGGGTTTACAAAAATGCTGTAGCAAGGCTCTCGTCCAATGAGAAAGCAGGAGGGCGTTGAGTGACGGGGCGCCCAGCCAATCGAACCCGGGTGCGAGGGCGGTGTCACGGACAGCGGCAGAATCCCAAAATGGCTCCGTGTAACAGAAGTGCACTAGGGTAGGGTGTAAGGGGAGGAGGGGGACAAGCGCTTACACAAGGCGTTATACGGTTATAAAGCGTTATAAGGAAGGCCATTATAAATACATTTCCGGCTAAATATATCGTCTTTACCTTTCCCGGACCAGCAAGAGAAGTCAGTGATGTCATTAACATATGTTTTTTTAGGGGGATCACAGCCGGGCAAGTAAGGAGGAAACCAGAAAACCGAGAGCAAACCCGCATAGACACGTGGAGACCTCCATATGGACTGTAACCTGATCAGCACACACTGGAGCAGTTCCCTCAAAACACTGAACTCAGAAATCATTTAATCCTGATATACACACATTTACATTACCGGTATTCAGCCTCTAGTGGACCTGGGATTCAAACTCAACCTTTCAGTTCAGTAGGCCAACACCTTAACCACTAAGCTACCATAGCTACCAAAGAAACACAAACATCAGTGGCAACTGTACCAGATCACGTTTGCTCTATTTGCATGTCTCTGTTCTTAAACATAGCTTCAAATCCAAAATTATTGGCACCCTTTACATGCTCATGAATGTAATATGGAGTTGTCCCGCCCTTTGCAGCTATAACAGCTTCAACTCTTCTGGTCAGGCTTTCCACAAGGTTTAGGAGTGTGTTTATGGGAATTTTTGTCCATTCCTCTAGAAGAGCATTTGTGAGGTCAGACACTGATGTTGGATGAGAAGGTCTGGCTCACAGTCTCCACTCTGATTCATCCCAAAGGTGTTCTATCAGGCCGAGGTCAGTACAGCTGAGTACAGTACAGCACAAATACACCATCGTTTAAAACAAATAAACTTTTCTTTAGTGTTATTTAACAAAGAAAATAACACATTATTTATATATATATATAGATGGATAGATAGATAGATAGATAGATAGATAGATATTTTTTTTAATTTAAAGAATGAGCTTCAGTAAGGAAATTTGGTCCATGTTTATATTTTTGTTCGAGTCCACTTTTTATCTTCTTCAAACATCAATATGTAGCCAAAAGGTGCGAGCTCGGTCTCATCTGACCACAAAACCATTTTATCCGTAGTTCTAATGATGCTTTGTGTTGAAGTTTAATCACTTCACAAGTTGTTCTAATTTACGTAACACTTCCAAACATCTTAAGAAGTTCAAGAACAGAAACATGAAACCCACCAAAAACTGCTCCATCCTCCTCACCGTGCAATGCTCATGGGCCTAAATCCTCCATCCAATCCTTTGCCTCAACAACAGACTCCCGAAGTCTGAAGACTGAGAGCAGTTGGTTTCTTTCTTTAAACACGATCATTCAGTTTTCAAGAAATTTTCCAATGCCTATTTTCCTCACGGGTGCCAATACTTCTGGAAGTGACCACATCATCTCAAATTGAAAATAAATCACAGAGTAATAATAAAAACCAGATTTCCACAGATCTGAGAACATGTGTTTATTGAATGAAGATAAACAAGGACAGGATTTCAAATTCTCTAAAATAAAAATAAATAAAATCATCTGCTTCCTCGAAACGCCAGGCGTGCGTTTCCTCCGGCATTCTTCAGCCGGTCCGATCACCGGGATTTCTTTTGGGGTTGTGGTCATTTTTGGCACATGGGTGTGGCAGAAGAGGAGCAGACGATGTGTAGTTTGCAGCAGGCGGAAGTTTCTTGTTTTGTATTGTTATTTTAAATTTCAGGGTTTTAGTGTGCGCACCTGAGAGAACACGCTCAGACGGGAACGAGGCGGCTCGGGACGACCGGGTTCGGGCGAGACGTCATATACATATATATTATATGTATATTTTTAGTTCCTGCTTCTGCATTTGGATTAATTTAGATTAATCCAAAGATTATTGGATTAATCTCTTTCGAACCACGGGTCAGGAGCCTCCTCTGGTTTTGTGCGGATATATCCATATAAATACAATCGTACAACTCGAAAAGAACCGTCAGGAAACGTGTCCTGTTCTGTTGCGCAGCATCACCAACTGACAGACCACATTCAGACGATCGGATTATGTACATGTGTGATGGGGCGATGAAGCAGAAATAAAACCACAAAAGAACGAAATAAAATAGTAGTTAAAGCCTTTCCAAGGGAAATCATTCTCTCGATAACATTTGGGTGTCAGTAGCCTGGCGAAAGCACAAAAAAAAAAGCAGCAAAGAGCAATTTACAGGTTTGTACAGGAATCTGGAGGTCAGAGGGATACACAGGTCTGATATCTGACATATATATATATATTTTTTTTTAGGTGTGATGAACACACATGACCACTTTTCTTCCTTCTTTCCATCATGATCACGTACATAACGCTCTCGCAAAGTCTCAAAGCCGGCGTGACATCGATTATCACGGATACGTGTATAAAAGCTGAAGGGAGGAAAATAAGCATTTAAACCCAAAACAAACTCCTCTAATGAATAAAAAGCCACCAGAGCCTCCACTTTTTTTTTTTTTTTAAACAAATCTGAAACCGGTCACTTGATGTGCTTTGGTTATCTGTATCGGTCACACTAGTGTTAGCCGTGAGCATGTAACACTTGTGCTGTTTAGTTGTGGCGTTTTTCCCCAGAGGAACATGTCTGGAATTAAAAGGAACAAGAAACGGTCTAACAAGAAATCCAGAATTCTAATGAGTAATGAGTAGTGTGTGTGTGTGTGTGTGTGTGTGTGTGCGCGCATGTGTGTGCGTAGGATGGAAAGAAGTGTGCTCAGTGCTTTCAGAGAACTACCATTTTGCTGCTTTGTTGTGTGTGAGAGAGACAGATGAAAGTGTGTGTGTATCAACTGATGCATAAGCTGGAGAAAGCAGTGTTTTTGGCGCAGTAATGAGACCTGACAGGACACGTTTTTTTCCCCCCGGTATAACCGCATTTTTGTCTGATGCGCAATTAGACGTGATCTTTGAAGGCGTCCAGGTTGAAGGCGGTGTCCAGGAAGCGCTTCAGCTCCAGGAGGTGAGAGTTCTTGCTGCCGGTGGCCGGAGCAGCGGCAGGTTCACGTCCAGCATACCTAACACACACACACACACACACACACACACACCAGTATGCCATATGAAGCTTTTAATTAAACATGCATACGTCCTAAACGTGATGAGTGACGTGTGCAGTGTCCTAGAACACTATTGTGTTGCACCTTTTGTAGTGAGCATGTACAGCAAACAGGAAGTCGTTTGGGATTCGTTCCAGCTGTGTATTTATTAATGTTTTCAGATGATCCAGTGTCAGTTCTTAAGTGGGAGCTTTGGTATTTGAGCCTTACCCTGACACGTGTTCAGAATGCTTAACACAGAGACCAAATCGTTTTTTCTAGCCTGTTTATAGTTTAATAATCTATACTGGCTTTATTCCTAATTAGGGTCACGGGGATCTGCTGGAGCCTATCCCAGCACACGTTGGGCGAAAGAAAGGCAGGGGTACACCCTGGACAGGTCACCAGTCCATCACAGGGCCACACATATAGACAGACAACCACACACACACAATTTAGAATTACCAATCAACCTAATGTACATGTTTTTGGACTGTGGGAGGAAACTGGAGTACCCGGAGTAAACCCACACAGGCACGGGGAGAACATGCAGACTCTACACAGAAAGGCCCCTCTCTGTTCAAACCCGGGATTCGAACCCATGACCTCCTTGCTGTGAGGCAACAGTGCTAACCACTAAGCCACTGTGCTGCCTCATTTAATAATAATAATAATAATAATAATAATAATAATAATAATAATAATAATTATTATTATTATTATTATTATTATTATTATTATTATTATTATTATTATTATTATTATTTTGTTCCAATTTCTTTATGATTGTTGCGCTCTTCCTCCCCACAACTGGTCACAATCAGGGATGGTCACGGCCGTCACGTGCCTCCTTCGAGACGTGTATAACGAGTCGAACGCATCTTCTGAAACTGCAGAGTAACACACACTGAGGTAAGTGCTGTCTGCCTCTTCCACATACACCAGCTTACGTGACGTGCCACGCCCGCGCCACACCCGCCCAGAAACTGGTCACGACTCAGAAGCTTGTTGGGTTTCAAATCACAGCACAGACATCCCTAACTCTAACTTCTACAGGATTAGGGATTAGAAAAGGTTTTTAATCCTAATTTTAGATCTTGTCGGCTTGTACTTCAGGGCTGTGTGTGAATAAATGAAAAACACAACACATTAAATACTCCGATAAAAAACTGCAACAGGAATTTCTTTTTCTACTTTCTATGACTGAAGGATATTTTCTGTACTGTTTAAGTCCTAGACCTCGAGCGTAATCTGAAAGGGAATGTGGGTTTGATTTGTCATCGATCTGAGAGTGCATTAAAAAGGCAGGTTGTATTATCATTATCTGGATTTATCAACTCAGGATAAACTCAACTGCGTGCACTTTAAACCTTGCTGAAGTACTTGACGTGGCGTGTTTGGTTAATGATTGGTAACCGCAGATAACAGACGGCTCGGACTACGTCTTTCTGTTGCTATAGAAACGGTACATCTCTGCCGTGGAATGTGTCAAAATCATAAAAATCAAGGACAATTTATATATATATATATATATATAAAAAAAAAAAAATCCTGATGGCCTAGTTTGACGTCCATTTATATGAAACTTGTCTAGTGTAACGAGGGAGCAGAGGGTGTGTCCGTGTGCGTGTTTACCAAACAGGTTTGACGCGGTTGATGGTAGTGCGCATGCGAGGCTTCACATAGTCATAGTAGCCCTGGTTCTTGTGCTCCTCCTGACACCACACCAGGTCAGCGTTGGGGTATTTCTCCGTCTCGGCCTTCACCAGGTCGAAGGGGAATGGAGAGAGCTGCGGGGATGGGGAGGAGGAGTCAGAGATCACCACGGTTACTTCATCTTCTGCATATACGCCTCCTATATACGCATTGCATTCAATGACGATATATAAATTTACGAAAAACCTTCTAGCAAACCCTGGCGTTGCCTGAAAGTCCAGAATTTCCACAAATCAGCTTCGTAGAATTAAAACTAACTATAAATATAGTATTAAATATCATCAATAAATCATTTATATGGTGCATATCGTGAGTGTGTTTGCTTTGTGTGTGTGTGTGCGCGCGCGTGTTACCTGCTCAATGCGTGCGATGGCCACGTCACCCTCCATATCGCGAGCTTTGCGTTCACGTGTGAGCTCGTAGTAAACCTTCCCTGTGCAGAAGAGCAGACGCTTCACTGCGGCTGGGTTCTGGGCTGCAGGACCTTCGTCTGGGATGACACGCAGGAAATGTGTCCCTACACACACACAAACAAATGTCACTATAACTACTCATTTTGTCAGGTCGAGTCAAGATTATTTATAAACTCAAGACAGACAGGCAAACAGACAGACAGACAGACATGAAAGACACACAGATAGATAGACAGTTATGGAGAGAAACAGATGCACAGATAACACCCAGATGGAAAGATAAACAGATAGACAGAGGCAGGAGACAGACAGGCAGACGTAGACAGAGGACAGACAAGGGACAGTCGGACAAGATAAGATAATACAGACTGAGGAGCAGGTACAGGCTTCAGAGTGGAAAAAGGAATCTAAAATGAGCTTGAAATGGAGTTTGAATAAAATATATGCATGGAATCTGATCACATGACTGACCAGGCAGCATCAGGTCAAAGCTGGACTTGGCCTCTGGGTGGCGCAGAAGAGATTTGGGAGTGAAAACGATGAGCTGCAGGAGAGAGAATGAGCCACAGGTTAATCAGGGTGTGTGTGTGTCTGCCTGTGCGTGTTCCAGTATTGTTAGTAAACTCACAGGCTTCCTGAAGGGCTGCAGGATTTGCCTCCTCAGCACGTGGAAGTAGTTGGCCGGAGTGGAGCAGTTCACCACGATCCAGTTACAGTCGTACAGCTGCTGCACCCCGAAGTCCTCTGTGATTTTCTACAGAATCAGAACGTGGCAGAAATTTATGTACAGAACTCTGGTCCTCATGAAGCCTTCATGAGCTTTACCAGCACAGCAAGGTGGTTTAAATAATACTAGAAAGATGGACACACAGATAATCTCTGCTGACCTTCCCATCTGTATTAAAATAAAAAACAGGTGATAATGTTGATCAGTACATGTCTACAGGTAAAGAGACTGATAACCGCTGGAACAAAATAAACACAAAAACATCTGTCTTACAGGGAAAACATCAGGATCGTCGTTGCACATTTGGAGGAAGCGCTCGGGGCGAGCTGATGAGTGCTCGGGACCCTAGAGAGAGAGAGAGAGAGAGAGAGAGAGAGAGAGAATTAAACAGTGCATCAGTATTAGCTCGTGTTGGTTTCTACACTTGAAGTAACTGTTTAAATGCTGTATTGCACAGACATGGACATGGTGCTCAGTTTTAATGACATTATTATGGAAGGAGTCTCCAGTTTCAGTGCTTTATAACAGCTCAATCTTTCAGGAAGGCTTTCCTGTCATAGAACCTAATTTTATGGAGAGTGGAGGGGATGACGCTAGCATGTGCAGGTGAATTGTGGGTAATGTAGCCTCACCATGCCCTCCATGCCATGTGGCAGCAGCAGCACTATGCCGTTCTGACGGACCCACTTGGCCTGTCCGGAACAGATGAACTGGTCGATGATGCACTGGGCTGTGTTGTGGAAGTCTCCAAACTGGGCCTCCCACAGAACCAGAGCGTTAGGACTGGCCATGGCAAACCCCAACTCGAAACCTGAGAGCAGGAAAAGGAAGCAAGAAAAAAAAAGAAAAGAAAAAAAGTAGGAACAGGAAGGGTGTGTTAGCAGCACGGCCAGATGTTAGTATGAAATGAGTGTGTGTGTGTGTGCATACACACCCAGCACTCCGTACTCCGAGAGTGAGCTGTTACACACGGTGTAAGGAGCCTGGTTCGGGGCGACGTGGTTCATGGGGATACACGTCCTCTTATCCACGTTCTGGTCATGAAGGACGTGGTGACGGTGGCTGTGGAGGAGATGACCAGTGGTGAAGATGAGATTTCATGATTAAATATTCAATATTAAAAATTTCAATATTAAAAAGCCAGATTAGGGAACTGATGCTAAAAATATCCCAGGGCACCTGAAGGTTCCTCTCTCCACATCCTGGCCACTGAGGCGCACGTGGATGCCCTCTTTCAGCAGAGAACCAAAGGCCATGTACTCTCCCAGAGCCCAGTCCACCATCCGGTTCCGGATCATCTCACCACGACCCTTCAGGATCCGACTCAGACCTGACACACACAGAGGAGAGAGGGAGGGAGAGAGAGAGAGAGAGAGGATTAAATGTAGATTGCTGCAGAGTGTCAGATTGTGTGTGTGTCCGTGTGTGTGTGAGAGAGAGAGAGAGAATGTGAGTATGTGTGTGTTTATGCATGTGTGTGAGAGAGTGAGTTTGAGTATGTGTGTGTATACACACCCCCGTGAATGGTGAAGTCTTCCACAGGGACTGATGATGCCACCTGACCAATATGTGCAAGTTCCTCCTCAGTCAATCCTGTAGATGGACAGGTCATGCTTTTGGGCTGGCCGTCCAGTGTGAAAAAACCTACACACACACACACACACACAAGATGTCAACTGTTGATGTCTAACACTACAGAGATCAACTTGAAGATATTAATACAAACAAAATGTCACACAAGCACACATACAACTTCATACACACACACAAACTTAATCCAGCACACAGACAAGTACATACACACAAACACAAGCAAGTACACACCTCAAGCTTGTACACACACACACACACACACACACACACACACACACAACCCCACCCACCAGGCCAAGGGGAATCCAGCCAGTGTTTGATGTGGAGGATTTTCTCATCCTTGGAGCGAGCGTAAGCCTCCTCACATATCTTGTCGTATTTGGCAATCTCCTCCTACACACACACACACTTCAGTGCTTATTATTTTCAACTCCTCCTAAAAACAGGCACTTGAACAGATAATTTGAACCAGACCTTAGCTTGTGTGTGTGTGTGTGTGTGTGTGTGTGTGTGTCCGTATCCTGACCTCATACTCCTGGCGTGTGACGGCTCCCTCTGCGATGAGTTTCTCTGCGTATTTCTGCAGCACAGGCTTCTGCTTCTTGATCTGCTTGTACATGAGCGGCTGTGTGAACATGGGCTCGTCCATCTCGTTATGGCCGTTACGCCGGTAACACACCTACAGGGACAGAGGACACACACACGTCCATAACCTTACATTTGATAATATAATATTATAACAGTTATAACTATGGAAAGACACTCACCAGGTCAACCACTACATCTTTGTGGAAGGTGGCTCTCCATTCGGCGGCGACGTTACACACGTACATGACGGCCTCTGGGTCGTCTGCGTTAACGTGGAAGATTGGCGCGTTCACCACTCGCGCTACATCGGTGGGGTACGGGGACGAGCGGGCCATACGGGGATCAGTGGTGAAGCCAATCTTACACAGACAGGAGGAAGAAAATCATTTTTTTTGCACAGGATTATTTGTTAATACGGGTGTATAAATATGCTTAACATGCAAGGGTTAAAGGTGTGTGTGTGTATTTATATAGACAACAGGGTGAACGAGCGTGTGTGAGCGAGACAGAGCAAGTGTGTATGAATGAGACAGAGCGTGTGTGTGTGTGTGTGTACCTGGTTGTTGACGACCACGTGCACTGTGCCGTGTGTAGTGTAAGACGGCAGGTCGCTCAGATGGCAGGTTTCGTAGACGATGCCCTGGCCGGCGAAAGCAGCATCTCCGTGGAGCAGGATGGACATTACCTAAACACACACACACACACCCCCCAGCATTGCAATACAGGTCTGTTACATAAAACACAGTGTAAACATACCAAGAAAAGATTGCGACACACACTTAATTATTTAACTCGTGTGTGTGTGTGTGTGTGAGAGAGACTGACCCGGTTGCCCTCGGTGTCACCGCAGTAGAACTGCTCGGCCTTGGTTTTGCCCTGGACCACCGGGTTCACGGCTTCCAGGTGAGACGGGTTGGCCACCAGAGACAGAGTGATGTTCCTGTCCGTCACGCGGTTTATCCTCCTGTGGTACATGCCCAAGTGGTACTTCACATCACCTGAACCCTGAAACACACACAGACACGTTTATAGCTAAATATATACTTCTCTGAATCCACCATCCTCCATTGCACAAGTCCTGCTTGACAAGTGGTTACTATAGCAACG
>NC_080714.1:3586758-3624258 GCF_019097595.1 Hemibagrus wyckioides
ACACCAGGAATGTTGGGAAGACCAAACTATTCCAGATTAAAGGATGTAAGGAGCGCTATAAGAGCAGAGCTGTGTTCATACACACACCAATCCACTTTCTACTGCTGCAGATACTGCTGGACTTAATGTAGATCCTGAGTGACCAATGTCTCATCCAATCAGAGGGAAGAAATCCATTTGCAAACTATACCTACCTTTTCCACTTTGTTTGAATTGTCGTTGTGTTTTTGGATGTTATCATGTTTCCCAATTTGTTATTGTGCGTGTCCTGATTTGTTATTTTGTTTGGGACGGTGGTGGCTCAAGTGGTTAAGGCTCTGGGTCATTGATCGGAAGATTGGGGGTTCAAGTCCCAGCCCCGCCAAGTTGCCACTGTTGGGCCCTTGAGCAAGGCCCTTAACCCACTCTGCTCCAGGGGGCTGTATCATGGCTGACCCTGCGCTCTGACCCCAACCTCAAAGGATGGGATATGAGAAGAAAGAATTTCACTGTGCTGTAATGTATGTGTGACAAATAAAGGCTAATTCTCTATTTCCAGATTTGTTATTGTGTTTTGCACTTCTCGGCCACTGTATGAAACTCCAGCCTTCACGGAGAATTAACGGCGCGCCGACAAATCTTGGATGTCAAACGGAGCTAGCCTCGACAAGGATCTCTACAGCTTTCTTTACCGAGCTTTATTCTACTTCATAATGTCATAAAGCTGTTCTTCACGCCTAATCAAATCTGTCCGGCTTGCTGGTGCGAACGCAACGTGGTGTGTAAACCACGCCCCTGAACGTGATCGACTACATTTGGAGTAGAAACCCGCGCAAATCTGAGGTCTGAGTTCTCGTTCCTTTGCAGTGATCTGTGTTGTTAAAAGTCGTTTCCCTGACCCGATTGCGTTTTCCTGATCACAGGAAGAAGGAAATGTGCTACAAAGGAAGAAGCAGCAACCAAACCAGCGCTAACCCTAGCACCTCCCGTTCGGCAGCCCACTCCAGCTCGCTGTGAATCAGGGGACAGAGAAGTCACTGTGACGGGCTACTTCTCATTCAATAGAGCTTATAAAGAAACAACACTACACACTCCCCAGGGACCAAAGAGGCTGGATTGTCAAGCTGGGGTCGAGTGAAAACATGCGGAAGAGCCATTACTGAGTCTTTTTTTTTGTTATACAAGCAAAAGACGGATCTCTTTGTTCGGCTAGCGTTGGTTTGTAGAGTGGCGTTTCCGGATGTTTCCACTTGACGACTAAAACTAGGGAGCGCTACCAAGTGCTTGGCTCGCTGACTAACCTACACTACACCCTGCAAACCAAACCAAGAATAAAAAAGCGACAGCATGAGAGAGAGAGAGAGAGAGAGAGAGAGTGAGCGAGAGCGAGAGAGAGAGCGAGCGAGAGAGAGAGAGAGAGAGAGAGGTGAGAGAGAGGAAAATAAAAGGTAGACAATCTTGCTTGTCCTTGAGGCCTACCTCCGACGGTAAGAACACTTAGCCGATCCTTGAAATGTGTAAGGTCTGGAGAAGCAGTGACAGGAAAGAAACATCCGGAAGACGTTAATGACCACACTGATGAGACAGCATTAAATGACTGTATTTTCCAGACGACACGAAAACGGCTCAACATATATATATTCAACATAATATAGAAATATTTTTTCCTCTTCATTTTATTTTAGTGCTGCTTTGTACGCTAATGTAAAAAAAGTTAAAGCGCTGGAGGTCTCAACATCTGGAAAATACAGTACACCAAATAGTACCAGAGGTTTGGTAATATTGGTACACTGATAAAACACACACACACAAAAAACTCATGAAGTGCATACAAAAAGCCCAGATTTTAGCAACACCACCTATCCATGATCGAATGACCAAACAGGACAAATCACCACCACACCCGCCTACTTCTACAGATCATAAGCAAAGCAAATAAATAAATTACCTAAACAAACACAAGCTACAAAACAAAACAAATTCGATGCCTCAAGCCCTGCCGCAGCACAGAAACCCGGCTCAACGTTTAACCGCGGGCTCAGGAAATTCCTTCGTTCCTGCTGGAGACGGATTCGGTGCGCGGGCAAAACGTGCAGCGGTGCCGCATGCGGTCAGCGGATTCGCGCGAGGTACATAGCATTAACCAGTTAGACGGCGTTTCAACACGTGTAGCAGCATCACGGACACTTCAGATCCTTAATATCATTAACGTACATCATACTGATTGCCTGATATTAAAAACTGAACCCTAATCTGTGGCTAAATCTCTTGACTGCTTTCAGGACTTTAAAGCTGCAGTATGTAACATTGGTTTCAACTTAATCACAGAATTTTCAAATCTAGCTGCCGTATGATGGATCTGAGGATATTGTGCTTTAGTCACATCATTGCTGAACCTCGTTTTCCTCATTTCTTCAGCCTCTGAATCTGGTGATGCGAATGTAAAGATGCGGTGTGTCGTTTTTAAAAGCAAGTTCCGACATAATCGCTATATAGGTTTCTTCTAGTATTGCTAGCTAATGTAATTAAGCGTGATGGGCTAGAAGTGAAACATACTAGCTAGTGCAGTGCGCCAGAGCGAAACCCTGACCACAAAGTGTGACTCGCATCTACTTGGGTTCTTTTTCCTGGACCATATCTTGATAATCCTAATAAATGATAGAAATCATGAAGCATCCCTCAAACACACTCCAATGCCGGCTCGAAGGAAAGCAACTTCCTGCCCACATGCCCTTTATGCAAACACTCGCTCTGGCCAGATAGGATCTCATTCCCTGCGTCCAGGCATGGATATTCAAATCCAGGAAATAGAGGAAGCAGGATGTTTTACACATACGGACCTGGAGGTTCTCTTAAAGCTGGAAATTGGACACGTGTCATTATTTAGATTATTTCAGTGATGAGTTTTGGTTACACAAGCGCTGTGTCCGAAAATGTTCCCTTAATAGTGAGCACTATGTGGGTGGGTGGGGGGGGCAGCAATCCAGACGATTTTCTCCTTTCGAGACGTTGCCGTAGTAGCAACTACCGTCTGTGTAGATGCTGCCATGGCAACAACATCCGAAAAGGATGTCCTTGTAGAAACTCCTGACTACGGATCTCATTTGTACCCAAGCGGTCGGAGGGCATTATGGGATGCGTTACACTAGCTGTGTCCCAAATGACGTACTACACACTAGTCTAGTGTATGAACGTTAGAAGAGTCAGATCGTCTCAAATAGACCACCTTTATTTTTATTTTTTTACCTCGAGTAAAAGCCGTTCCTCAGGAGGAGACGGAGGTCAGTGTCTAACACACTGCTTTAGGATCTATATCACGATGAATTTGTAAAACATTGAAAAATAAATTCCAACCACGTGGCCTAACTTGATTGTCGACGGCCATCTTGAAATATTTTTCTGACGCAGCAAGCTCTGCGCCTCTTCTGCTACGTAAAACACGCGACTCACGCTGTTTATACTACACACTACGACAATAGTGCACTATGAAGTGAACAGGGAATAGTTTCAGACACAGCCCCTATTTTAGGTTATTTGAGAAGTGTGAATATGTTGTTAGTATAAGAATGCGAGTTGTTTTTTTTTTTTCTAGTGATCTAGTCATATTAATGTGACTTCAGCTTTTAGAGGTGGACACTGTCAAGCTGCTTTCACACTTCATCGTGCTCCAGAAATACACACGCTAATGTTTTAAACGATACCAACGCAATGGTGGAATAATAGCAATGAAACGTTCTGCACTTCACGTTATTTTCTCAAGCTTTGTTGCAACCAAGAAGCAACTTCCTGTAGCGAGGCATGCAAGTGTGAAAGCAGCTTAGACTGCTAAACTAATTTATGTCTCTTGGATCAATTTGTGAGTCAACAGAAGCCGTGCTAACGGCAAAACCTTTACAGAGGCAATGCTGGACTAACTGGTATCTCTCCATACGCCTCAGGATTCCTCATACAGCGTAGGGTGTGTCTTGTGTATCGTGTTTGGACGCATCTAGGACAAAAGAAACGGTGCAGGCCAAGGCTAACAGGAAGTAAAGAAGCTGCAAAGAGTGCAGTGCGCAAGTCAGAGGCTGCCGTTTCAAAGGGGAAGGCCAAGCTCGACAGATCCTCCAAAGCAAAACCAGCTTTTCTTTTCTCGTCTACGTCGAGCGGGGCCGCAACGATCCGGAGCAGGACGGCGGATTCCTTGAGCCTGATCTCTGCGTCCTGGACCGGAGGTTCACAGCCCCGCTCGGTGCTTACTGACGAGCCGAGGGGGGAAGTCGCGCTTCATAACTCCTCACCGAGTTTATCCGAAGACGTAATAATGTCGGTGGGGACGCACGAGTCCAGATCGGCGTCCATGATCCCCAGAGGGTCCAGCTGAGCGACATGGTGACCCCGGATCTACAGGAGACGATGCAGCCGTCGGGACGAGGTGGGGGTGGGGTGGGGGGGTAAAGAAACGAGGGGAGGTGGGGCAGAGAATGCAAGAGTACCCACGATAGGAGAAGATGGAGATGGAAGTGCGAGTGAGGATGGAGTGGTGAAAGGTGGAAAGAAGAAAAGAAAGAAGGACAGAAAAGAGAGAGAGAGAGAGAAAGAGGAAGGGTAGGGTGGGGTAGGGGGTTGGGGAGAGCGACAATAACACAAAACAGGCTCATTAATGATGTTCTGCAGAGCTGTGAAGGGGACAGAAAACATTTCTCACCAACATGCTGGTACCCAGTAGCTACTGGGGCTTCGTCAAAATTTACACAACTGATGCCGAGCGGGTCGAGGTTGGCATTATGATGCCCCATGACCTGGAAACAAGGCAACAGCAGTCACAAGAGTCCAGGACACAAACTCACCATGCAGAGTCGGGGCAAATCCCACAACGCTCTTCAGCTTCAGAATAAAAACTCTACACAAACAGTGGACACCTTTATAGCACTATATACCAGGGCTGTTGAAACTCCTCCCATTTTTGCATTCTCTAAAAACTATTATATATTTCTACTTTCATTACACATTATCAGTTTATATCTATACATTTTTAAATCAAATCTATTCAATGTTATTTGAGGTATCTTCATTAAGCCAAAGCAAAAATGACCAATAAAGGTACCAATAAAGATCCTTCCTATATCTATATGCTCTAATAAGCCTCACTTCTATTTTCCCCCAACAACCAAAAAAAAAAAAAAAGCATAACTCCGCCCACTTTGTTTCTATTGACCCATTTACAGGTTAAATTTGACCTAAACTTAATAACTGACATAGAACTTTAAAGTAAAGCGAATGTTATTATTTTTTTTGCCCCAATGCCCTTTCCCCTTCAGTGAGCTGCTTTACTGCAGTGTAGATTTCAGATCTCTTTAGGGGCAAAATATAAATATTATAAACTTTAGACATTCGGACGTGTATTACGGAAGAATGGCTGAACAATGTGACATAATATTGACGTAAAGAATTATTTCACAATACAGTTTCCCATGTAAAATTTGAACACATCAATTTTTTTTTAATTAAATTCACATTTTACACATTTTTTTCCTTTTCCTTGTCCGTTTGTTTCATCTACCTCATCCTTTTCATAGATATTTAACCATCATTAACTACATTTACTGTATCTCTCATGAAACTCATTGTGTATCATAAGAAGAAATGTCAAAATCTCCTGATTTGGGCTGAACTGCATTTATCGCCATGGCAACCGCCAGAAATCATCGCACTTACAATACGAATTTTTCTTAAATAGCGAATAATTTTTAGGAATGCAATTCCAAAAGAGAAACACCCCACAGCCCTGGTATATATTTATATACAGACTCCTAGAATGAAAAAGCAGGAATCGACAGCATTTACTTACCTCATACCTAAAGATGGACGAGACTCAGACATGAACACAGATTTGCACAAGATGTTTGAGAATAGGTGTAGAAATAATAAGGGAATAAATGAACAGATGCGTGATATTACAGCTCGGGTTTTAAAAAAGAAGGCGTATTAATCGTATCTGGTTAATCAGATTATCACACGTGAGCCCTGTGTAGTCCTGATGACCCCGAAGAGGACGTCTCTATACTGAGCTTTCACACATCGCTGCTCAAAGGGCAAACAGAATATATATATTAAATATACACAGGGTTTCCCGGTCATCACCAGAGGGAAATAAAACCTGCTGCTCAAGCGTTCTATCTTCCTATTATCCTACGCTCAATTAAATAAGAATTAGCAATTAATAATTTTTGCATATTGTGGTATATTTTAAATAAAAAATATATACCTGATAAGCTCTGATGAGTGATTGCACAGCCAGATGATCCTCCACCAGCTTCTCCACATTGGGCTGAGCACCAACCAGCATCTGGGCCTGCGTCAGCTCGGCCAGGCTCATGCCCAGAGGAGGGGGACTCTGGTAGGCGGTGCCAGGGGGAGCCCCGGCATTAGCGTTCCTGAAGAAAATGTCCCAAGACTGGAAAGATGGCAGAAAGACAATCACCGATTAGCAAACAATGAGGAAGAGATTTCATGTTCTTCAGATCATTCTGTACTAGATGTTTTACTGGAAACCCCCCTGCCAAAATGCTAAAAGACTTAATATTCACTACAGAAGATCTAGTGGAGTCCAGGGCTTACATACAACACACATTTACTCCTTAGATATTGTATTGAACTCATTAAAAGCTTGGACGCGAGGTGATGAATCGGACCAGGCGTGTTAGAGCAAGGAAGTCATACCGCAGTGACCTCAGACCAGACGTGAATAAAATTTCCCTAATGAAAAGCCAGTCCATTCGGACAGGGCAGGACGCGAGAGACGAAAATGGGATCTGATTTTCATAGCGGTCAACAGTGCGGTTAATTCCAAACTCGCCAGCCTTCGAAGCGTAAAACAATCTAATAAAAAACTCCTGCTTTCGGCTTTAACGAGAGGAAAAAATAACTGGGTTCCATTAAAAAGAGCAGCTGGGATCATCAGTTTTTCCCTGGTTTCTTCATTTCCAGTTCCTCCTGCACTACCACACGAGGTTGCGATGGACTTTCCACAAGCTTTACATCACACCAGGTTTCTGTATGACGGCGGTCACGCCGTCGCTTCGACTTTCATTTGGGCTTCGTAAAAAATGCGGAAACTTATTAACAGTGCTGTCTAAAACATGGTTATAAAACCTGCTTAAAAACACAACCGTGCCTTAAAAACAGTCACAAAGCTGTCTGAACATCTGTCTCGGCTAAAACAAGCGCATGAAGAGAGAGGATTTTAAATATACTGCCTGAAAATAATATAAATAATAAATCAATAAATCCACAGGTTTGGTGCTGCTATAAAAATGATTTTTTTAAATAAATGCATACACAAAACTTTTTTTTTTTTAATGAGCTGCACTACATTTCATATACACACACTCAGTCCCCCACATACACACACACTCAGTCCCCCACATACACACACACTCAGTCCCCCACATACACACACACTCAGTCCCCCACATACACACACACTCAGTCCCCCACATACACACACACTCAGTCCCCCCACATACACACACACTCAGTCCCCCACATACACACACACTCAGTCCCCCACATACACACACACTCAGTCCCCCACATACACACACACTCAGTCCCTCACATACACACACACTCAGTCCCCCACATACACACACACTCAGTCCCCCACATACACACACACTCAGTCCCTCACATACACACACACTCAGTCCCTCACATACACACACACTCAGTCCCCCACATACACACACACACTCAGTCCCTCACATACACACACACACTCAGTCCCTCACATACACACACACACTCAGTCCCTCACATACACACACACTCAGTCCCCCACATACACACACACTCAGTCCCCCACATACACACACACTCAGTCCCCCACATACACACACACTCAGTCCCCCACATACACACACACTCAGTCCCCCACATACACACACACACTCAGTCCCTCACATACACACACACACTCAGTCCCTCACATACACACACACTCAGTCCCTCACATACACACACACTCAGTCCCCCACATACACACACACTCAGTCCCTCACATACACACACACTCAGTCCCTCACATACACACACACTCAGTCCCCCACATACACACACACTCAGTCCCCCACATACACACACACTCAGTCCCTCACATACACACACACTCAGTCCCCCACATACACACACACACACACTCAGTCCCTCACATACACACACACTCAGTCCCCCACATACACACACACTCAGTCCCCCACATACACACACACTCAGTCCCCCACATACACACACACTCAGTCCCCCCCACACACACACACTCAGTCCCCCCCACACACACACACTCAGCCCCCCACATACACACACACACACTCAGTCCCCCACACACACACACACACTCAGTCCCCCACACACACACACACACTCAGTCCCCCACACACACACACACACTCAGTCCCCCACACACACACACACACTCAGTCCCTCACATACACACACACACTCAGTCCCCCACACACACACACACACTCAGTCCCCCACACACACACACACACTCAGTCCCCCACACACACACACACACTCAGTCCCTCACATACACACGCACACTCAGTGCCTCACATACACGCACACCCAGTCCCCCACATACACACACACTCAGTCCCCCACATACACACACACTCAGTCCCCCACATACACACACACTCAGTCCCCCACATACACACACACTCAGTCCCCCACATACACACACACACTCAGTCCCTCACATACACACACACACTCAGTCCCTCACATACACACACACTCAGTCCCTCACATACACACACACTCAGTCCCCCACATACACACACACTCAGTCCCTCACATACACACACACTCAGTCCCTCACATACACACACACTCAGTCCCCCACATACACACACACTCAGCCCCCCACATACACACACACACACTCAGTCCCCCACACACACACACACACTCACTCCCCCTCACACACACACACACTCAGTCCCACACACACACACACACACTCAGTCCCCCACACACACCCACACACTCAGTCCCCCACACACACACACACACTCAGTCCCCCACACACACACACCCACTCAGGCCCCCACACCCACACACACACTCAGTCCCCCACACACACACACACACTCCGTCCCCCACACACACACACACACTCAGTCCCCCACATACACACACACTCAGTCCCCCACATACACACACACTCAGTCCCCCACATACACACACACTCTCACTCCCTCACATACACACACACACACTCAGTCCCTCACATACACAGTGACCCTCCCACCCCCTCGTTACACTTCAGGAAGAACTCCTGACCTTCGTTATATAAACTCAGGGGCATGTTTTTTTATTTGATTACGCACGTTGCACACGAAACACACACGCAGAAACTGACCTTGTAATAATAATCACTGGAGTACGTCCACATCCTCTGGTGTCCTGTAACGTGACACCTACAGAGGCGTGTAATCCTCACAGCACATGACTGAGCGGTCAGTCCGAGTCAGTCCATTACCTACATCTCACACCTTCCAACATTATAACATAACCTGAACTCGCCATTATTCACACTTTATTTACAAAAACAAAGAAATAAATTATATTTAATTGAAATCTTCATGTGTCACAATCCACTTTTATTTAAAAAATTATTATAATTTTTTAAAACTTTAAAAAATTACAATTACTATCTACAAGCAGATTAAAATGATAAAGATCTCAATTTTTTTTCCACAATTAATTCTCTTCATATCAACATTTATTTAAAAATGTTTATTTACAACATTTATTTAAAAAAAATGTTTATTAATGAAAATTTATTTTATTAATTTTTTTGTGAATAATCATCTAGGTTCAACTCTATGCAGATTTCCTGAATTATGTAAAAAGAAAATTGTAAAAAATAAATAAATAAAAAAAAACTAGTTAAAAATGTCTTTAAAAAATGTAAATAAATAAAAATATAAAACAAAAGTATAAATAAAAAGTCATATTTTAATACTAACTGTTTAAATATATTTCCAAGCCCTTAAGAGTTTTTTTTTTTAATTACAAATTCTTGTTTTGAATAAAAATGACCCACAGGGATAAAAAAGGGAAAACTTGGATCCAGGATTTTCTCTCCTGTAGATCTGGTTATCATTAAGCTTCTACACTAGTAACAAAGTCTGTGAGAAAATCCAGGAAATAAATAAAAGTTTTTCCCCTCCGCTCCAGAACAATCCATCGGCATGAACTGTTCTGAGCCGGATTTTGGATAAAAGCGTCTGGCAAATAAATAAAAGAAAAGAAAACGACGACGTTGGAGTAGAGGAAGAGAGTGAAACCCTGAGCGAAGGCGCCATGTCCGTCCGAGGACGAGGAAACCGAAGGAAGGAATTAAACAGAGCTTCTCTTCATACAGAGCAGAGAACGAAAGAATGGCTGCAGGACCGGAGGCTTCGCTCATCTGGACGAGAAAAATCAGGCGGCATTTAAAACCATCATCTGACTCATTTGCTAACTCCAGCTGGAGCGATTCGCTGTAAAGTGCGTCGCAGGACGGTTTAGCCAACGAAGCGTGAGGAGATGATGCGCTACATTTAACCTGATTACACGCCCCACTGGATGTAAAGCCTGGACCATACGATACGATTACAATCACGGTTCCTGAAGGCAGCGCTATGATACACGAGACATGATCTGCATCACTGAAAAGATTTGCTTACGTTTTTCCAGGCCCAAAAAAAAAAAAAAAAATACAAAATAAACAAATAAATAAATGTAAAATAAAAACAAAAAAATTAATTTCTGAAAAGAAACAGTGAATTTCCATTTCTAAAAAAAAATTAATAAAACAAACAAACAAAAAAAAAAAACATTTTAGTTTTTAAGATACAAATTTTTTTTTTTTCATCAAATCAGCTCCTTCTAATTCCTCCATCTAAAATAACAATAAACGATATAATACAATAGCAGCACAATTTTATCACAATAATGACTTTATAGCATCATATCAAGCCCTAGAGTGGACACTGAAATTTAAATAAACAAATAAATAAAATAAAATAAAAAATAAGCTACCAAATAATTAGTACTGCCTTAAAATAAAAAAAATAAAATAAAAAGCTACCAAATAAATAAGTGAACAGTGCTGCCTTAAAAGTAAGTAAGTAAATAAATAAACAAACAAACAAACAAACAAACACCCCTACCCTGTTGCTACCTAAACAAAAACAACCTAAATGACCCAAAATAAATAAAATTGAGGGGGATTTGTTCGAGTATTCTGATAGATCAGAGGCGGATTCAGCTCCCCGCCCCCTTTTTTTTGTTTAGGTGATTTTTGTTTTATTTTTTGTTTGGTTAACAGTAGAGGCGAGAGGACAGACATCCAACATCTCCATTCTGACACCAAATTATAGCACCTTTCATAGCTTATGATATTTATCTTTTTTGGAATAATTTCCAAACTGTGATTAGAAGCCACTAATATGAAGCTAAAGTTTTGTCACGAACCCCTAAGCTAACTATGTGCATTTGTGTTATTGTATTGAATCGATGATCAGACCAGCAGGCAGAGATTCTTTACTGTGGAGTAAACTGGTTTAGCGAGACCTGCAGGAAACGGCAAGCTGGAATATTTTCAGTTTATTTAAGTTATTTGTTTTACTTAATTGTAAGTAAAGGGAGGTGTCTGACCTCTGTTGGGCGAGTGGATGATTTGTTTCGATCATTTTAGAACATTTCATGGAAGCAAAGCAACTGTTACTCAGGGTTCTGAGGTAAAAACCGAGGAAACGTTTTCCCTCATATAAACAAAACTGTTTATATGGTCCTAATGTGGAAAATATTCCTGGTTAGACATTTCTCAGTGCTAGCGTGTCGTCTCTGGGGCTTCTGAGAACCGTGTTTTCGGATTAAAGTCGACTCAGCGGCTTGGCGAGATCCTGGCACGGCTTAAGAGCTGAACCGGAAATCACTGCTGTGTTGGTTTGGAATGTTTTCCGGCTCTGTTTGTCGCCAAACCTCAAAGCGGCCGTTTCTCTTTCTTCACAATGACAATGTGATATTTACAGACGCACCCTAGACAGAAGGATGGGCAGAGGGTTTTTAGTGTGAAGAATTGTGTGTGGTTTTTAAAATGGCAGATTGACAGTGATATTTCGAGACAGATGAAGATTACAGAGATCAGGAGTGGAGCGGTGTGAGGGAAATATTGCATCATGATACTAGAAGACAATTCTGACATGTGAAATGCTTTAAAATAAATGAACTAATTAATAGAAAAAAAAAATCTACACGTATATTTTATGAAGAAAATGTGAGTGGTGCTTGCCGTCACAAAACTCGTCCCTGGTCAAGAAAGTGTGGGATGCGAGTGGACAGACAATGTGCCAATACTATTAGAGGCATGTGTACAGAGAAGGTGCCAATACTTTTGGAGGCGAGTGGATATGTGCAACTTAGGTCACGACATTATGTAGTTCTTGTCCAAACATTTTGTGATTCCATGTATGTGACGTCACCAGAATACTCAAGCAGTTTTCCTCAATGTGCCAAGTGTTAACAAAGGTCATACACTACATTGCCAAAAGTATTGGGACACCCCTCCAGATCATTGAGTTCAGGTGTTGTGTTTCAGGGGTCGGGCTCGGCCCCTTAGTTCCAGTGAAAGGAACTCTTAATGCTTCAGCTTCATACCAAGACATTTTGGACAATTTCATGCTTTGTGGGAACAGTTTGGGGATGACCCCTTCCTGTTCCAACATGACTGCACACCAGTGACCAAAGCAAGGTCCATAAAGACATGGATGAGAGAATTCGGTGTGGAGGAAATGGACTGGCCTGCACAAAGTCCTGACTTCAACTTAATATAACAAAAGATCTTCTTCTTCTTCTCGTCCAACATCAGTGTCTGACCTCACAAATGCGCTTCTAGAGGAACGGTCAAAAATTCCCCCTAAACACACTCCTAAACCTTGTGGAAAGCCTGACCAGAAGAGTTGAAGCTGTTATAGCTGCAAAGGGCGGGACAACTCCATATTACATTCACGTGCATGTAAAGGCAGACGTCCCAAAACTTTTGGCAATGTAGTGTATGTTTTATGATTCCAGTTAATTGTAAAATAACAATGAGAATTTTTGGGGCATTCGATCACCAGTATTGCAAAAACCATAATTCCGATCGCTTAGAAAATGAATTTTTATCACGATTGATACCTTATTCATGGGTCTATGACAAACGGTGCTGGATGAGTTATGGGACAAAATTTGTACAGAATAATAATAATAAAAATAATAATAAAAAATGAGAGATAGTAATAGTGTGCTTTGCATAATCACACAGGTGCTGCTTCCAGAGAGGGTTTATGTAAAATAAATAATAATAATAAGTCAGAAAAAGATGCAAGATATCGTGAAATCATTCCTGACTGAACTGCTAATAATTTGAGGACAGTGATGGACTTCGTCAGGAGCTCGTCCTCTTCCTCTTACCTTGTGCACGCTCTTGGGGTTCTCCAGCCAGGCGTAGTACATCTCCTCCACATAGTTCGAGCTCGTGCCGTTCAGAAACGGCTCGGCGGCCACCGGTGCAGTGTAGCGCCTGATTGGCTGAAACGTCCTGAGTGTGGCCGCGGGCCTCTGCTGTGTCAGGGTCTTAGCGCTCTGAGAGGCCGTGAGCGGCCGAAGCCGCACCGCACAAGTCCTTAAGCGGTGCATCGCAGTCCGATAAGAGAGAGAGCTCTCACGCTCAAACACAACACGTGATCCCGGGTGTTCCTGCTTCCAGCACAGAGAACGACGACACGTCACCTCCCGAGTCCCGGACGGAAGACCAGCCTCTTCTCTGACGTCCCGCAGACAGATTCCTGGTTTCTTTCCGGTTCCACAGGGCAGCGGGGAGACCCGTCAGAACTTCTTTCCCAGCCTGGAAAATCAAATAAAAAAATTCAACAAGTAGGAAGAAATATGGAGCAAATTTCTGCTCATGAGAGATTAAAGGTGCAGTCTGTAACAATAAGGAGTGTTTTAATGCTATAAAAAATGACAGAATTTTAAAGCTATAGACTATAAAAGAGCTTCATCAATTCTTTTTTCCAAGCTTCAGGCTCCTTTAATTGTTTTCAGGACCAGAAATAACCCAGCACACAGGGTCATGATTAGTCAAACAGCTCTGTGGGGGAGAGGGGGAGGAATTAAGGAGAAACTGAATCATGACTTGATTGAAGCTTCCCACACAAACGGCTCCTTTAATGAACCCCGGCTAACGCAAGAACAACTTGTAGACATGCAAGAAGGGCAAAATGGCTTCCTACAGAATCGGTCAGAAGGTCAGAGAGTGCTATGAGGTGGACAGGTGGAGGGCAGCTGTCCAAGTTCCCGTCCCAAACGTTGACTGTTTTCCTGTAACGGCATGTCCTGAAGTGTTTTATTCCTAACACCATAGATTTGATCCATTTATAGTTACTAATTTTTAAGAAGAGACCTCAATATAGAAGATCGTCCATCTTGAAGACACCTGACACTGGAGACTCCTTCCTTAAAGCTTACAAACACCTCCTTATAGACAACACAATAAGCGTTACAAGCAAAGCGCTAAGGGATGTAACAGAAATCTGACACCACCTATACGAATGTGAGGCAAACTATTCACGATTCTACTATCGACCAATCAGACATGAGCATTTTTATAATGCTGTGGGAGGACAGAAAGATGACTCGCTGGTAGTCGGATACGTCTTATAGCTGCAGGGCCAATAAAATATGAAATTGTACAAAAGTGCGTATTTATAATTTATCCTTTAAGCATACAGAACACACACACACACACTGTATCCTAGAGACTGCACTATGTACACACACACACACTTAACGCCTGGTCAGCATACATTACCCGGGTTAACTGTTTGACATCATGAAGCAAAGTTCAACATTACCACTATATCAGTGTCTTTATATGTATAAAGAGTTTCATGTGTGCTTCCTCTTTACAGCTCCACTTCTGCTGAACAGCTAAAAGTTCCCACCAGATTAAACTACAAGACTGGACTCATGATATTAGTCAGTGTTTCTGAGCCACACCAGCTAACACACACAGTCACGGGAACAAGGAAGAGGTGCTGTAAAAGGTTAGAGAGGTTAAGAGAAAAGGGGGGGGGGCAAGAAGAGAGAGAGAGAAAGAGTAACAGCGAGACTGAGAGAGAGACTGAGAGAAAGAGGAGAGAGGGGGAGAGAAAAAGCAAGACAGAAAGAATGAGAAAGAGAGAAAAAGAGAAAGAGGAGAGAGAGAGAAAGAACGAGAGAAAGATGAGAGACAGAGTGAATCAGAGAGAGAGAGAGAGAGAAAAACTTAAAATAGACAAAAAAGTAAGAAAACTGAGGAATAAATGGGCAACTCCAAAATGACACTGGGCTTCATACCACCACCTACACACAGTGTTTTAATCTCACTCTGATCTCTAGGGAGACACCAATCCTAGTTTTTCACCCTAATACAAGTCTGATATTAATTCTCTCTCTCTCTCAGGTGAAGTTTTAACAGATTTTAAACGGTACATGCATGGTTCTTATGGTCCCAATTGAGACTTCAGTTACTTTTAAAGCTGAATCACACAACAGAAAGGTGTCCCCTTGATGGTAGCTTTATTTCCACACGTGTAAGACTCGTCACCCCGTTATCAGAGAGGAACGACGTCTGATGCAAAAGCGGACCAGATCTGAAAATCTCTCTGATCTCTCGTATCAGCATCAGATCTGATGACCTCTCCGATCTCTCGTCATCTCGTATCAGCATCAGATCTGATGACCTCTCCGATCTCTCGTCATCTCGTATCAGCATCAGATCTGATGACCTCTCTGATCTCTCGTCATCTCGTATCATCAGATCTGATGACCTCTCCGATCTCTCGTCATCTCGTATCAGCATCAGATCTGATGACCTTCGCCCTTATTCCACATATAGCGCCTTAAGATCCTTCAACCCAGTTGTTCTAAACCGAGCCAAGTCTGACTGAGTCTGACCTTTCAGGTCAGTCAAAGACATTTTAAAGACTGATATTTACAAAACACACAAGACTCTGAGGTCTATAGTATCTTGTGTGTAAGGTTATCTCCTCTTATTCTTCTGGAAGTTTCTCGTTTAGTGCATTTTATCGTATTTTTGTTTTCTTCATATGGTCTGGATTAGTGTTTGGTTTGTAATGTGGAACATGAATAAAAAGTGACTTTTTAAAGATTATTCCTAAACTCCATTACAACTGACTTGTAAGAGTGACGTCAGAAACCATGTTTGTAGCCACGGAAACTTTACTTAGAGGAGCTAAACTGGACGCTAAAACACTCGAAAGGTCGTATGAGGCTTATTTCTTTTACCTCCTAAATCAGTAAATGCCATAAAAGTAATAAATCATGCACTGTAAATCTGTCTAACAGATAATTATGTGACCGCTCAACGCCTTCATGTTTTGACCTTGCATTCGCTCCACTCCAACAGGCCAACGCTATACGCCCATATAAGGCTCCCCGAACGCGCTCATTGGTTACCTTATGATAAATTCCGCCCATGACGCAGCATGTCTAGTACTCCGATTGGCTGCACCTCCTGTCAATCACTTTGTCCTTTCACTGAACATGGGGGGGGGGGGATCTAGCGGAAAATGCTAGTTAACTGAGCTAAGCTAAGGCAACTCCCCAGCCTTTACCGAGTCTGTGTGTTCCTGTTGTTTACTGAGCTTCCTAAAATCTTAACTAACGCACCATGTCGGAATGTTGTAAAGACGGATTTGTTCGACAGATTTATAACAAACAAACGACACCGGCGGCACATGTGGCGTTTTTTGCTAACTAGCGCTGTGATATGATACTTTGGCTGCGTCCCAATAAGCACTACGCACCCTACACAAGTGCACTTCACTCAGCATGAAATAACGGTATATGTAGTGCACGCTACGTGACATAGGGAGCTTATTGAAACCGAGCCGGTGTAAATGGAGCCGTATAGCTAAATCTGGTGGATTCTTCAGGAACCGCTGCAAACGGAAACTATTTTATAAAACAATTTTTGAAGAAGAAAGCGTATTAACTATGCATTGTCTGATTTACTTTTACTCAAATAAGCTATCAAACTCTCCAGCGAAGAACACGTTGTTCGTTGTGTAATCTGCTCGCCCTGTATTGTATGATTATTATTATTTTAAATCATATAAACCCCACCCGAAGCTTTACTTACTTGTGACAGAGTTTCCGGTTAAGGGTGAATGATTCACACACCCGAAGTTTTGAACTAGAACCTGATTAGAAATCCTCCGTCCGGCGTCCTGATGCCCTTTGCGTCGCTCCTGCTAGGAGAAAAAAAAATAGCGAGTCCCGAGAACCGGAAGTTGAAATCTCGAGCCCGGTGACGCCACGTGCAGCCTGACGTCACGCTCTCACTTTTCCCGCGATAATTTGCCCTCTTCAGGCCTGTTAATGTCCGAGTAAAATAAAGAGTTAGAGTCTTAAAGCACTTTATATTAGGAGGAAGGAAAAAATATATCCGGTGATTATGAGAGAAAAATACTGTTATTAACCAGAACAACATGATACACTGGGGAAATTACTATCTATCTATCTATCTATCTATCCGTCCATCTCTCCTATCTATCTATCTATCTATCTGTCTGTCTGTCTGTCTGTCTGTCTGTCTGTCTGTCTGTCTGTCTGTCTGTCTACTGATCGGTCTTGTCTGTCTGTCTGTCTGTCTATCTATCCATCTATCTAGTCAGGTTAGTGAAATAACAAAAATGACAGGATGTTTTGTATAGAAACATGACAGTAATATTTATTTCCATATGCAACAGTCAATACCATAACCGGCAAATCTTCATCACACAGGTCACAGAGCCGCGTTCTGGAATTCTGCTGAAACACTGCAAATAACATCATCTCACAATACGAGTTCCCATCCGTCTACAGTAAATACAATACAGGTCTACTTCCTTTGTGTGTGTTTTCGGGATCGTAGTGCAGCTTTGTACCTCAAACAGCGCTGAAAGGAGCTGGAAGAATCGAAACACAGTGCGATCAGAAGGGTACGAGACAAAAAGGTGAAGAAAGGAAGGAAACTCGAGTCGCTCGACCGCTCAGGACGGAATTCTGTCCATTAGGCTTCAGATACGCTCAGTGATATTACAGACTGTATGGCACTTTGCCTCTCTCTCTCTCTCTCTCACACACACACACACACACACACACACACCCGTGAACGCCGTGTATCTGAATATTGAATATCGAATGAATATTGCATCACTGGATCTGAACAGGGTTCTCTGTGTCTCGCATAGCCCTTTAAAGATGACCGAAAAAAATAAGGCATTTACTTCTCGAATAAAATCCAGACAAAACGTTTAACACCACGATACGATTGTTTCTGATCATAGAAAATGACAAAGAAAATAATAGAAAATAAAAGGAAATAATCACACGAACACTTCAGGAAAAAGAAAGTCTGACAGTGCATCAAGTTTTGTTTATATTGCGGGATTATTAGAACTTTGACCTTTTATTTTGAAAAGAAAAAACCAGAACAAGAAAAAAAAAATTAAAATAAAAATTAAAAATAAAAAATTTAAATGGCTTGTCATGTTTGCATCAATGGTATTTTTGCATATTTATTATTTTTTCTTTTTTTTTTTTTTAAATATATGTATTGAAATTTTATATTCAGGACATCATAATTTGTTTCTATTTCCCAAGAAATGAATACGAACCAATATTTTTAATTTTTTTCCACATCATAACTGTTGATTTTTTAACTCCCATTTAAACGCATTTCCCATTTTTTTAAATGGTCGTAAATTATTTTTTGATTATAAATTATTATTATTAGTAATTTAAAAAAACAAAAACAAACAGCATTTATGCGTCCAATGTAAAAGCCTGATGATGCAGAATGGAACTTATTATTATTATTATTATTATTATATACTTTATATGCATTTTACAAGAATTCTGATTTATCCTTGTTAAATTTCATGCTTGTTGCGGTTTGCATCCCACATTTGATACCAAAAAAATAAAATAAACGCCTAATTAATCAAGAATTTTGATGTTAATATACTGCTTTGTGCCGTAAATATACCCATGTGCAATCATCTGCAGTGGTTCTGGTCCTTTACATTCCATAACAGTAACAAACATCATAATACAAATTAGGGAGTCAACTTGCCGCCGTAGCAACCTCGATTCGGAGACGTCGGGCAGAGTCCGATTGGCCGAGGCTCTCGGGTCCCGCCCCTTTTTCGTAGGGTGATCTAGCAGGAGGAGCTGATTTGTGTCACAGCGCACTATTTTTAACATCAGGCTCGCTGCACTGTTCAGGAAGTGTTGAGATTGTTGAGCAGCTGTTTGATTGACAGGTGGCAAACGGTCAAAAGCCAAGAAGGCGGAGTTATGGTCAAGGGGGCGGGGCGGTCATGCCGTCTGGCTTTTATACAATCACACACACACTCACACACACATCCAGGACAGGTGTGTGAGGTGTGTGTTATACAGGAGGAGGAGGGGCGGGTCTCTGAGGCAGGAGCTGACTGGCAGGAGGAGGGGGTCTGTGGGAGAGGGAGAAAGTGAGAATTAGAGAGAGAGAGAGAGAGAGAGAGAGAGAGAGAGAGAGAAAGAGTGGGTGATGGAGAGGAAGAGAGCGATAGAGAGAATTAGAGAGACATACAGACAGAGAGAGAGGGAGAGAGAAAGAAAGAGACAAAGAAAGAAACAAAGAAAGAGAGAGAGAGACAGAGAGAGACACAGACAGAGAGAGAGAGAGAGAGAAACAGGAGAGCGAGACAGAGAGAATAGACAAAGATGGAAAAAGAGAGACAGAATTAGAGAGAAAGAAAGAAAGAAAGAAAGAAAGAAAGAAAGAAATACACGCACAGACAGAGTTAAAAAGAGAGATAGAGAGTCAGACTCCCACACTTTACTACTCCACATTAGTCTGAATGCTGCAGTGGAGCTGGATGTGGGATAAAGTGAGGATGTGTTGGGTTACCGTGTGAACGCAGGGCGTGGCGGTCTGGAGGCGTACGCTGGCGCTGATGACGACGTCTTACTCGTGTGAACCACCTGCACAGAGATGACACAAACGTGACACAAAACACACACACACACACACCGAACACAGCGGATGTCCGACGATCATTAAAAACAAAATGAAAATCAGTCAGTGAAGCAGGCGGTCAGCAGGAGGAGGATATATGAGCAAGATCTGAGCAGAATGACAGGAAGCACTCACGCCTACATCTGGAGCACATCTGTGCTACATAATGCATTAATGTATTAACGATGTATTAATTGTGCATTAATGATTTCTTAAAGGTGTATTGATGTATTAACAGCGTATTAATTGTGTATTAACACTGTATTAATGGTGTATTCATGGTGTATTTATTGTATATTAATGGTGTATTAACGACGTATTCATGGTGTATTAACAGTATATTCATGGTGTATTAACGGTGTATTCATGGTGTATTAACGGTGTATTAACAGTATATTCATGGTGTATTAACGGTGTATTCATGGTGTATTAACGGTGTATTCATGATGTATTAACGGTGTATTAATGATGTATTCATGGTGTATTAACGATGTATTCATGGTGTATTAACGATGTATTCATGGTGTATTAACGGTGTATTAACAGTATATTCATGGTGTATTAACGGTGTATTCATGGTGTATTAACGGTGTATTAACAGTATATTCATGGTGTATTAACGGTGTATTCATGGTGTATTAACGGTGTATTCATGATGTATTAACGGTGTATTCATGGTGTATTAACGGTGTATTAACAGTATATTCATGGTGTATTAACGGTGTATTCATGGTGTATTAACGATGTATTCATGGTGTATTAACGATGTATTCATGGTGTATTAACGGTGTATTCATGGTGTATTAACGATGTATTCATGATGTATTAACGGTGTATTAACGATGTATTCATGATGTATTAATATATTCATGATGTATTAACGGTGTATTAACGATGTATTAACGGTGTATTCATGGTGTATTAACGGTGTATTCATGGTGTATTAACGATGTATTCATGATGTATTAACGATGTATTAACGGTGTATTCATGGTGTATTAACGGTGTATTCATGGTGTATTAACGATGTATTCATGGTGTATTAACGGTGTATTAATGATGTATTCATGGTGTATTAACGGTGTATTCATGGTGTATTAACAGTATATTCATGGTGTATTAACGGTGTATTGATGTATTCATGGTGTATTAACGGTGTATTCATGGTGTATTAACGGTGTATTAACGATGTATTCATGATGTATTAGCGGTGTATTAACGGTGTATTAACGGTGTATTAATGATGTATTAACGGTGTATTCATGGTGTATTAACGGTGTATTAATGATGTATTCATGGTGTATTAACGATGTATTCACGGTGTATTCATGGTGTATTAACAGTATATTCATGGTGTATTAACGGTGTATTAACGATGTATTCATGATGTATTAACGGTGTATTCATGGTGTATTAACGGTGTATTCATGATGTATTAACGATGTATTCATGGTGTATTAACGGTGTATTAATGATGTATTCATGGTGTATTAACGGTGTATTAATGATGTATTAATGATGTATTCATGGTGTATTAACGGTGTATTCATGGTGTATTAACAGTATATTCATGATGTATTAACGGTGTATTAATGATGTATTCATGGTGTATTAACGGTGTATTAATGATGTATTCATGGTGTATTAACGGTGTATTAATGATGTATTCATGGTGTATTAACGGTGTATTAATGATGTATTCATGGTGTATTAACGGTGTATTAATGATGTATTCATGGTGTATTAACGGTGTATTAATGATGTATTCATGGTGTATTAACGGTGTATTAATGATGTATTCATGGTGTATTAACGGTGTATTAATGATGTATTAATGATGTATTCATGGTGTATTAACGGTGTATTCATGATGTATTAACGGTGTATTAATGATGTATTCATGGTGTATTAATGATGTATTAATGATGTATTCATGGTGTATTAACAGTATATTCATGATGTATTCATGGTGTATTAATGATGTATTCATGGTGTATTAATGATGTATTCATGGTGTATTAATGATGTATTCATGGTGTATTAACGATGTATTCATGGTGTATTAACGATGTATTCATGGTGTATTAATGATGTATTCATGGTGTATTAACGATGTATTCATGGTGTATTAACGGTGTATTCATGGTGTATTAACGATGTATTCATGGTGTATTAATGATGTATTCATGGTGTATTAATGATGTATTCATGGTGTATTAACGATGTATTCATGGTGTATTAACGATGTATTCATGGTGTATTAACGATGTATTCATGGTGTATTAACGATGTATTCATGGTGTATTAACAGTATATTCATGGTGTATTAACGATGTATTCATGGTGTATTAATGATGTATTCATGGTGTATTAACGGTGTATTCATGGTGTATTAACAGTATATTCATGGTGTATTAATGATGTATTCATGGTGTATTAACGATGTATTCATGGTGTATTAACGGTGTATTCATGGTGTATTAACAGTATATTCATGGTGTATTAATGATGTATTCATGGTGTATTAACGATGTATTCATGGTGTATTAACGATGTATTCATGGTGTATTAACGATGTATTCATGGTGTATTAACAGTATATTCATGGTGTATTAATGATGTATTCATGGTGTATTAATGATGTATTCATGGTGTATTAACGATGTATTCATGGTGTATTAACAGTATATTCATGGTGTATTAACGATGTATTCATGGTGTATTAATGATGTATTCATGGTGTATTAACGATGTATTCATGGTGTATTAACGATGTATTCATGGTGTATTAACAGTATATTCATGGTGTATTAACAGTATATTCATGGTGTATTAACGATGTATTCATGGTGTATTAACGATGTATTCATGGTGTATTAACGATTTGTTAATGATGTATTACAGCATATATACACTGTATAATATTATTGAGCAATTATTAAGCGCAGAGGATTCGTCAATATTAAGTTCATATGATTTCAGCGAGATGTTTGGAGACTTTTGAAAGAATATGCAGGGCGGGCCATCATCGTCATGACGATATAATATCCAGATCCTGATGTGAAAAATGATAACTGATAACCCTGATCCTGATAACCCTTTATTAATTTTTTAAAAATTGAATAATTAAATAATTTTTAATAACTAAGATTGTTGTACTTAATCTTTCAAATTTGTTCTTTTAATTTAATTTCTTTCAATTTAAATGTTCTTTTAATTTTAAGATTAATTTTAAAATTTAATCTTTAAAATTGTAATGCTAAACAATTTTCTGGTTCTTTTAGTGATATTCTGGTTCTTTTAGTGATATTCTTAGTGATATATATATATAAAAAAAAAAATTCTTTTCTAAATAACGTTTTTATATATATTATTTTAAACATGACACTACTCTTCTGTAAGTTATTTCATAATGTTTGTAGAAATCATGATAGTTTTTCAGTCCAGAATTTTCATCCAGTGGTTTTGTTTGTTTGTTTGTTTTGCCTTGGCAAAGTTATGAGGCGTTTCTTCATGCACAAATATTTATATATTCATAAAGTTAGAAAATGAAAGATGTTTGCATTTCCTCCATCTTCCAGTGTGTTGCTGCATGTTGTTCATGTCTAGCTGACATCTGGACACATCTGGAGAGCTATGTGAAGTCACTAAATGACTGGACGTGGTTTAAGATGTGGGTAATTACATTAGGGGTAAAGTGTGAGGCTTAAAATAATAAAATAAAATTAAATAAAAAGAGAAAATATAGCGGCAATTTCTGCCGTAAATATGAGGTTCTGGAGGAGAGGCCATGCTGGATTACAAGCATTTAATAAGGCTTTATAGCAGCACCAAAAAACCTCTAGACAGGTGACAGGATGGAGATGAGAGGTTTTGTGGCTGAGGAGAAGATGAGTACAGAAGAGAGGAGGAGGAGAGGAGAAGAGAGAGGATGAGGGAGGAGAAAAGGGAAGAGGAGGGCAGGAGGAGAGGAGAGGACAGGAAAGGAGGAGGAGACGAGACAAGATGAGAGGAAAGAATGAAAGAAGGAGGAGGGGAGCAAAAGAGGAGGACCTGAGAGGAAAGCAGGAGGAGAGGAAAAAAGGACAAGTGGAGAGGAGGAGAAGAGCAGGAGAAGCGGAGAGGAGAAAAGAGGATAGGAGAGGTGATGAGATAAAAAGAAAGCAGAGGAAAGGAGATGAAAGGATAGGAGAGGAGAGCAGGAGGAGAGGAGAGGAGAGCAGGAAAAGAGGAGGAGGATATGAGAGGAGAGCAGGAGGAGAGGATATGAGAGGAGAGCAGGAGAAGAGGAGAGCAGGAGGAGAGGATATGAGAGGAGAGCAGGAGGAGAGGATATGAGAGGAGAGCAGGAGAAGAGGAGGAGAGCCGGAGGAGGAATAAGCAGTGACAGTCTCTTCCCAGGGAACCAATCAGAAGCCTAGAAGCCTGACTGAACAATCAGTGCTTATACCACAGCTCTGTTCAATACTCAACTCTGATTGGTCAGCAGAGTGATGAGTGAGTGTTTTCTATAACAGCAGCTCTGACAGGGTCACAGCTTTATATTAACGTCCTGGTACTGATACGTTAGCGTTTCTATGGTAACAGCTCATTCACTCACACACAAACAGACTGAAGTGCTCTTCATCATACGGAGATGTTTATTCAACATGTCAGCACTTCAAGCTGTAACTTCATCAGGGCAGATGAGGCTGTGCTTCTTTGTGGTTTCTAGAACCATTTAGAATCAGCTAGAACCAGCTAAAATCAGCTAGAGCCAGCTAGAACCAGCTAAAATCAGCTAGAGCCAGCTAAAATCAGACGTTCTTTAACCTTAAGCGCGAAAAAACTAGTGTGGTGAAGGAACATCTGATTCTAGCTGCTGTGACATGACTGAAAGCAGGAACAAACTACTTTCGTGGCTGTTCAACATTAAACAAAACTATAAACTGAAAAAGTCTGAGGCATTATAGTTAATGCACTGCAATCAGATTAAGCAGGTGAACGGCTGTGGTATAAGAGGAATAAAACAGAGTGCAGCTAGAGGAAAAGAATGGAGCTGGCACTGAGGGGTGTGTTTTATTCCTTATGGAAAATATACACTGCAAATATATTTACCTCTTCAGCTGGTAATAACTGAGCCTGATGCTTTATACGATACACAAGAGAAGGGGGGGGGGAGAGAGGGAGGGAGAGAGAGAGAGAGAGAGAGAGAGAGAGGGAGAGGGAGGGAGGGAGAGAGAGAGAGGGAGAGAGAGGGAGGGAGAGGGAGGGAGGGAGAGAGAGAGAGGGAGAGAGAGGGAGGGAGAGAAAGAGAGAGAGAGAGAGGGAGAGAGAGAGAGGGAGGGAGAGAGAGGGAGGGAGAGAGAGAGAGAGAGAGAGAGGGAGAGAGAGAGAGAGAGGGAGGGAGCTTGTCATTATGGAGCTGTAACAGACTCAGTAACAGACTGCTGCTAGTTAAACACTGATTATTCTGATCATGATGATTATTATTAATATTAGTAGTATTTATTATTAATATCAGCAGACACCAAACAAGACAATCTATTAAAGCATGTTAAAGTTAAACAGATGAGGAATTAAAGTCACACTATTTCTAGTAGTTAAAGTTTTCTATAAAGTTAGATTTTTATGGTGGATGATTGATGTTGTATGTTTAAGTGATTGAGGTGGTGTGTGTGTGTGTCTGTCTGTTGGGGACTTACTCCGTCTTTCACTATGCTGCTGGGGTTCCCACGCTGATTCGCAGGAGCCCGGCTGTTAGTGGTCTGCGGCCTGGTGTCCGCTCTGAAGGACAGGACAGGACAGGACAGCACACACACACACACACACGTGCAAATGTATTACTTTATAATTGACACACATTATATACATCATACACATCATGAACCAATGGCAATGCATTTTGTGATGCACATAAATACAAAAATAAATGAAAAGACAGACAGATAGATAAATATATAGATAGATAGACAAACAGACAGACAGACAGACAGATAGATAGATGGACAGACAGACAGACAGACAGACAGACAGGATGAAGCGGTGCACTCACTCGTAACCCTGAGAGCGCTTTTTCCTGCAGAAGCGTCGCCGCAGCTCGTTTCTCCTGATGAAGGCGAAGAAACCCAAAACCAGGAGAGGAACAACCAGGAGAAAGAAAACCAGCAGACCGTTTCTTGTAGACCTGTCTTTTTCTTTGTGTGCGTGTGTGTGAGTGAAAGAGAGAGAGAAATATACATACATATGAAGTGAAGCTGCATCCCAAATGACACACTACACTACACTACGCACCCTAGCGTCTATCTGTGAATGCTGAAGAATTGTATCGTCTCAAATGGAACACTAGCTGATGTTCACTAACAGGAAGTAGAAGCCGTTTCCAAGACGAAGGCAAAACGACAGAGAGAGAGCAGATAGATAAAGAGACAGAGAGAGAGAGAGAGATTAAGAGACAAAGAGAGAGAGACAGAGAAAGAGAGAAAGAGAGAGAGAAAGACAGCAGAAAGATAGAGAGAACATCAGAAAAGAACATCAGAAAAGTTGTTGGAGTATAATTTTATCTCATCCGACATCACTGTCCGCCCCTTTTGATCCAAAATATCAGCAAAGCTGTGAGTGTCCAGTGCATGAAGTGTCCAACATTCCACACTCCATTTTATACCCCAAACTGGTGTAGAGTAGTGCACGTGTGTGCGATTTGGGACGCACCTCCAGTCGCAGATTAATAAAAAAATGTACATAGCCGTAAGAGGATGTACGTTTGTCAAGAAGTTGTCACGTGAGTGCCGTGTGTGGATCGTACCATTCCAGGTGGGGCCGCTGTCTATACTGCCCCCGTAACCCGGGGAGTCGCAGAATGGTGGAGCCCAGTTGTATTCACAGTGGCAGTTCCTGTTGCTGTTACACACCTACAGTGATCGAAACACACACACACACACACACACACACACACACACATCCCATCAGCAACAGATTTCAAGAAAAACAGGACAGCAGCAAAGCATTATAGGTGATGTCCAGTAAAGGACACTCACCCCATGACCGTGGCATTTCTTCTGTAGGTCACAGTCGTATTTCAGCTCGTCGGCGCTCCTGCACTCGTAGTTTAAACAAACCTGGAATCAACAAATTTACACACACACAAAAAAAAATCCTAAATGTTTTTTTCTTTTATTTAAGACAATATTTTGACCCTTTAAGCATTTTTATTTATTTATTTATTTTATTTTTGTTTAAATATTAAGTCACAATGTTAAAAAAGGGCAGCAAATAAATGGGAAATAAATGTAAAGTTTTTTTTTTTTAAAAATCGAGACGATATTGTTTAAAAGAAATGTATATTAATGATATGAATTATTATAAATTAATATTCATTATTATACATTATTAATTATTATTAATTAATATTGTATATTTTTATAGGTCAAAAACTGGTAAATGAATTAGAATCTACAAATAAACCAAAAAACAAATATTGTAGTATTTAAAAAAAATATATGTTGATTAAAATATCTAAATAACCATGAATTTATTTGCAATAAATAAAAAAAATATATAAAATTAAAATAAAGTTTTCATTATCATTGTAATTGATATTCATAGATTCATAACATGAATTAAAACAAACACTGAAGTGTGTGTGTGTAATTCTGAATGTGTCTTTTCTTACAGAGGTAGACATTAAGCATGGGTGAGCGTGTGTGTGTGTGTGTGACCTTGTTCTCGCCACACTTGGTGCCTTCATTAACCATGCCCGGGTCAGGAACGTCGGAGCCCAGGCGGAAATCCACTCCCCAGCAGGTGGTGTCTCCGATTGGGGTCTCGATGATGGAGGGTTTGATACCGAACACTATGGTTTTCTGGACTTGCTCACACTGCAGCTTCCCACACATGGCATTCCTGAGAGAGAGAGAGAGAGAGAGAGACAGAGACAGAAAGAGAAAGAGAGAGATTGAAACAATGAGATAAAAGGTCAATGGGAAAGACAGAGGAACAGAGACAGACAGAGACAGAGATAGAGTCGGGGGGGGGGGGGCAAGACAGAGACAGCAAGAAAGAGAGAGAAAAAGAGGGAGATAGAGACAACGATATAAAAAGTCCATGGAAAAGACAGAGGAACAGAGAGAGAGAGAGAGAGAGAGAGAAGATAGATAAAAAGAGAGAGAGAGAGACAGTGAGAGAAAAAGAGAGAGAGAAAGAGACAGAGAGAGAAAAAGAAAGACAGAGAGCAAGACAGAGTCAGAGACAGTAAGAAAGAGAGAGAGAGTGAAAGAGAGCATATAGAGAGACAGAGAGAGAGGGAGAGAGAGAGGGAGAGAGAGAGGGAGAGATCTGTTGTACCTGCTCTCACACTTCTTCATGCTATGGCCCTGGTAGCCACAGTTCCCGAAGCGATCGCCTTTGGAGTTCACGTCTTTAAAGCAAGCCTCGGGAGCAGCTTTTGCCTCTGCGTAACACACACACACACACACACACACACACACACACCATGATTCCTAGGACTCTGGAACTCACCTCTGTTCTCTGTCATGGGCTCCGGGGCTGAGCAGCGTGGTGTGTGATTCTGTATGTTGTATGTGTGCAGTAGGAACCTCCGAGTGCAGTGTGTTGTACTCACTGGGACCGAACAGGGCCTGGCACTGGGTGTCGTAGTGCTGGCACATGCCATTGTAGCAGTAAGCCACGCCCTTCAGGCACGGGTGTCCGTTCTGCTTAAACACGTCAGGCTGGCACAGAGAGGACGAACCGTTACAGTACTCCGGCAGGTCGCATTCATCTGTACTGCTCCTACACACGAAACCACCCGGGAGGAACTGAGAGAGAGAGAGAGAGAGAGAGAGAGAGAGAGAGGGAGGGAGGGAGAGAGAGAGATGAAGGGAGATAGACAGAGAGAGGAAGAGAGGTAGAGTAAAAGGGAGAGAGAAAGAGAGATCTTTAAACTGACAAAAATCGTGTGTGTGTGTGTGTGTGTGTGTGTGTGTGTGTGTGTGTGTGTGGTTACCCTGCAGTGCTTGCAGCACACTCCGTATGCACACTCAGCACCAGCTCGGAGTTTACAAGTCTTAGCCTCACAGCAGGGGTCCTTCTCACACTCCTGCAACACACACACTTTATTTCCAGAAAAAATAGCATGCTTGTCTTTGACAGCTCCACTACTGTGTACATAAACCCTTCGGACTCATCATCATCATCATCACTCCTCTTGCCCTGACCACTGCACCCTGTGCATTAGAGAGTGAACCCCTGAGCTGAAACCTGATGCGAGCGCTCTGACCTCCACTGAGCCGCAGTCACACTCCTCTCCCACGTCCACCAGCTTGTTGCCGCAGTAGGGGGCGCTGTAGGCCTCGTCCGGCCGCGGGACGTTCAGCAGGCAGGTTCCTCCGGCGTTCAGGATCAGCTTCTCAAAGTCGTCCGCACTGCAGCTGCTGAAGTTCCGTGAGCCACTGAGGGAGCGAGAGAACGAAGAACAGAAGAAAGAATGAGAGCAGAGAAGTGAAGAGAGAAGACCATACCTTCACACACATACTCAAATCGAGAGGAGAGGAGAGGAGAGGAGAAGAGAGGAGAAGATAGGAGAGGAGACAAGAGAAGAGACCATACCTTTACACACACACACGTTGCCCCCCCAGAATGCATGATGCATAAAAGTGAGAAGAGAAGAGACGTGAAGAGAAGAGAAGAAGAGACACACACACACACACTCACGATGCCCCGGAGTTCATGATGCAGTTGGCCACATCACATCTGCAGACTCTCCCGTCATCATCGTGGTTCATCCCAAGATTGTGTCCGAGCTCATGAGCCACAATGGAAGCAAATGATGCTACATTTTTATTGGTGAACTAAAAACACACACACAGACACACACAGACTATTAGTTAGAGTATTCACTGGGAAGGTGCTGAATAATTTGGCCAATGAGAATCCAGGCTGAGATGGAGTACCGCGTTGATCCCGCCCCCGTGACTCCTGGAGCAGGCCGTGCCCACAAACGCCATGCCTGCTGTACTCCCGAATCCTTTCTTCCTGCAGAGAGAGAGAGCGAGCGAGAGAGAAGAGGACATTAGGATTGTTACATTATTAATATCGCTGCTTGATGTTGTTGTCCTACTCAGGAAGGTCAATAAAGCTGATGCGGCGTGAAGCTACTAACAGGATGAGCTGAGCGCTGTCATGGCGACGGCGGGGCACGAGCTCCTTCTCCCTCCACTGGGTGAAGCGTCCGAGCACCTCACCTGCACCCCCGTCCGTACTGATAAAGTTCACCATCGACCAGATCTCCAACCCCACCAACACCACCCGGATATTCAGAGCTATGTACATCTGAAAGAGAGAGAGAGACAGAGACAGAGAAGAAGGGGAGAGAAAAAGAGAGAAAAGGAGGGGGAAGAGGTTAAGAGAGCGGAAGAGAGAGAGTGATAGAGAAAGTGGGAGAGGGAGAGAGAGAATGAAAGAGAACAGTGGAATGAAATAGGGAGAGAGAGAGAGAGAGAATAGGGAGAAAAGCAGAAGGAAGAGGGGAGAGAGAGAGCGAAAAAGAGGGAGAAATAGAGAGAGAGAGAACAGGGAGAAAAGAGGGAGGAAGGGGGGAGAAAGAGAGAGAAAGAGAGAAAAGGAGAGGAGGGAGAGTGAGAGAGAGGAAGAGAGGGAGTGATAGAGGAAGTGGGAGAGGGAGAAAGAAAGAGAGAGACAGAGAGAGAGAGGGAGAGAGGGAGAGAGAAGGGGGGACCGAGTGAGAGAGAGGAAGAGAGGGAACAATAGAGGAAGCAGGAGAGGGAGACAGAGTGAGAGAAAGAGAGAGAGATGGAACAGATATAAAGAAATGACAGGTAAACGTATATAAACACACAGATGTGTATTATACAGAATGAGGAACACAGGTGTGAATAAATCCTCTGTGTTGAAACTCCGGAGCTTACACTGTCCACGTAGTTAGCGAGCTGCACCATCTCCTCTCGCACCGCCGTCTGATTACGGTTAGTGTAATTAAACTGAGGAACAGAAGGTCAGAGGTCAAGGGTCAAGATCGGTTTTATGGTTTCTGTTCCACATTTAAGAATGAAGAAATACTGGATATTCGCTCACAGAGAAGTCAGGACTTACTCTCTCATTATCGACCACCAGCAGCAGCTCTACGTAATGTGTCTGGTGTAGCACCGCCCTCTTTTTCTGTACACACACACACACACACAGTCACACTTTCATCGTAAGTATAAACTGTGTATAAACTCCTACACTTTCTCATCACTGACTCTGATCAGATGATTGACAGGTGTGACGTTGTGGGCGTGGACAGGCAGTACTGGGTCGTCATGGTGATGGGAGTGGGGCGTGCCACAGGTAAAAGGTTCCGTCTTGACGTCCTCCAGGCGGTAGACGAGGTGCTCGTTATCTGACGAACCCTCCAGAGGCTCGATGCCTAAACTGGTGTCCTGCATGTGGATCACGCCTCTGACACACACACACACACACACACACGCACACAGTGCAGGACATTTAATAGAAAACACACACCCATTTATGCTAATGAAAAATATCACAAATCTCTCCTACCGTAATCCAGAGCAGAGACTCAGAGCGGCGGAGGAGCCTTCTACATCCTCCACATAACCATGGTAATGACAGTGATCCTGAGCGAGAGAGAGAGAGAGAGAGAGAGAGAGAGAAACAGAGAGAGAAAGGAAGAAAAACATTTAGAAGTTTGGAAGGAGGTACATTTTGGTTGCATGTGTCTGTGTATAGGGGTGTAGCTCTGTGTTTAAGAGCAGGGCTTAGTGTTCAGGGGCAGGGCTTGGTGTATGGGGCAGAGCTCTGTGTTCAGGGGCAGGGCTTAGTATATAGGGGTGGAGCTCTGTGTTTAGGGGCAGGGCTTGGTATATGGGGCAGAGCTCTGTGTTCAAGGGCAGGGTTTAGTGTATTTGGTGAAGCTCTATGTTTAGGGGCAGGGCTTAGTGTATGGGTCGGAGCTCCTGTTTAGGGGCAGGGCTTAGTGTATAGGGGCGGAGCTCCATGTTTAAGGGCGGGGCTTGGTAGTGTTATTAACATGCTGTAGTATAAGAAGAATAAAGCACTTCAGATGAAACGTACATGTTTGAATTCAGATCACATTTTGACAGCGTGGGAATGACAAGCCCCGCCCACTCTTCAAGATAATGTCACCATCTTCCCACAACCCCTCCCCCCTTTTTTCATTAAACATTCTCATCATTTAAACAGAAATCATCGGAGGAAATGCTTCAGTTCATCATGCTGGAAGAGTTTATGGAGGCAGTATACACATACACACACACACACACACACACACGCACACTTCCTTTATGGTTCCCGTAGGAGTGTGTGTAAGACATCTCTTCCTGTGATGGCTGGAGAAACGATCTGCATCTGGAGATCTTTAACTTTTCCTCCATGCACATTTCACTTGTCTAGACAGTGTAGTGTCGAAAAATTCATTAACAAATGAATTAATTAAAAGAAAGAAAGAAAGAAAACTTTGGAGCACCACAGCTTACACTGCACAATCATCACTGGCTCTGTTTGGGTGAGTAGGTGTGTGTGTGTGTGTGTGTGTGTGTGTGTGTGTGAATCCAAAAGAGCTGAATCACATTCTAGGAATACAGCAATGGAAAAAAGTCCGACATCAGAGCTGAAAGTGCGCTCTCGCTCTCTCTCTCTCACACACACACACACACACACACACTCTCTCTCACACACATACTCTCACTAACAAACACATACTCAAATACACACACAAACATGCACAAACAAACATACACGCACATACATAGACAGTCACATACACACACACTCACACAGTCACTCACATACACACACGCAAACATACACAAATACACACACAAATGCGCACACTAAATACACACAGCCACATGCACAAACACACAATGACACCCACACACTCATATACAAATACACACACACACAAACAACCACACACACAAATACACACAAACATACAAACAATTACACAGACTCACATTCACACACTCTCACACACACACACACACACACAAAATGTACTTTTATGCTGAAAGCAAATATTAAAGGACTTCAAACATAACAGCACATGGCTGAGTGTAAAAGTCTGTGCACCCCCAGTAAGAGAGTATAAAAGTTTGTGCACCCCAGGACACAACCTGAATCTGTGTGTGTGTGTGTGTTCTCCTTCAGATGAATCATTAGATCCAGTACATCACATGTAGCATGAATGATGAAACAGGGGTAAGTAACGTAATCACTAGTGGAAAGTTTAAGACGAAGTCGGTTCAAAAGTCTCCCACTTCCTGTTTATCGTTTCTCACATCTCCTGGATCAGATCAAATCAGATCAGAGTCAGAACTTCACGTAAACACTTCCCTCTAAACCAGTTTCACATGACTGAAACTGTTTATTTCCACTTTCGTTTAAATTGAATCACCTTCTAGGTCCAGCCCCGGAGCCAGAACACAATCTCAGTCAGACTGCAGAACACTGATCCGCTTGTGGAGCTCAGCTGGATGCATTCGCTTAAAAAAATAAAAATAAAAGATTCCACTACTGGTCTAGCGGATCCGGATCAGTGCTTGTGACTGGATTCCTGTGGGAGCCAGACCTTCATGAGCACTGCTAAGAGCCAGAAATGTCTGACTCATATTGGACAGAAATTCTGATGAAGTCATGAACTTCCTGATTTCAGCTCTGCAGGGAAAAGATCCAGCATTACCCTGACCATCAGCCATTACTACTAATACTACTCTCTCTCTCTCTCTCTCTCTGTCTCTCTCACACACACACACACACTTCCAGATTACATGCTACATCCCCTTTTATCCCCCTGCCTTCCACCTCGGCTGTAGCAGAAACACAAATTCCTGCAGTTGTGCGTAATCTCCAGTAAAGATCTGTTTGGCTCAGAGTGAGGAATCCCGGGGAAGAGAGAGAGAGAGAGAGAGAGAGAGATCAGGGTGCCGATAGTTTTGCACTCTGACGCACGAGCGCTAACATGATCTGGAATAACACACAATAATTTAGCGTGTGATCGCTCTCAGACCCCAACTTTCGTTTATTAACCACGCACACGTTGTGCGCTTTTATCCATTTACAGCTACCAATTACAATGTAGTTATGTCCTTGTGTAGGCTGTTACTATGGAAACGACAACACGACAAAAGGAGGGCGTTAGTATAAACCTGTCAGCACCTTCTGACCAATCAGAATCCAGAACTGAGCGGGTGTAAATAATTAACACAAACAGCAGATGAGGACGAATTGTTTCATTTCTTTCGTTGTAGGAGTTAAATATTTAATGACACAGAGTAGTTTGTTTTATTGAACACACACACGCACGCACGCACGCACGCACGCACACACACACACGCACACGCGCACACACACGCGCACGCACACACACACACACACACGCACACGCACGCACGCGCACACGCGCGCACACGCGCACACACGCGCACACACGCGCACACACGCGCACACACGCGCACACACGCGCACACACACACACACACACACACACACACACGCACACACACGCGCACACACGCACGCACGCACACGCACGCACGCGCGCACGCACGCGCACGCACGCGCACACACGCGCACACACGCGCACACACGCGCACACACGCGCACACACGCGCACACACGCGCGCACACACGCGAGCACTTTTTTGGTCTGATAAAAATAAACTCTTCTGGATAGAAGTGAAGAGAAGTGATCCATCAGCAGCCTGTAATCAGAGACTAAACACACCTGACTACCAAACAGCACTGTCCTGTTTACTACACAAACACAATGTACTGAGAACCGCACACAGAGATCCACACACACAAACCTGAACACTGAGAACCGCACACTGAGATCCACACACACAAACCTGAACACTGAGAACCGCACACTGAGATCCACACACACAAACCTGAACACTGAGAACCGCACACTGAGATCCACACACAAACCTGAACACTGAGAACCGCACACTGAGATCCACACACAAACCTGAACACTGAGAACCGCACACTGAGATCCACACACACAAACCTGAACACTGAGAACCGCACACTGAGATCCACACACACAAACCTGAACACTGAGAACCGCACACTGAGATCCACACACACAAACCTGAACACTGAGATCCACACTCACAGACCTGCACACTAGAACCGCACACTGAGATCCACACTCACAGACCTGCACACTAGAACCGCACACTGAGATCCACACTCACAGACCTGCACAATAGAACCACACACTGAGATCCACACTCACAGACCTGAACACCGCACACTGAGATCCACACTCACAGACCTGCACACTAGAACCGCACACTGAGATCCACACTCACAGACCTGAACACTGAGAACCGCACACTGAGATCCACACACAGACCTGAACACTGAGAACCGCACACTGAGATCCACACACAGACCTGAACACTGAGATCCACACTCACAGACCTGCACACTAGAACCGCACACTGAGATCCACACTCACAGACCTGCACACTAGAACCGCACACTGAGATCCACACTCACAGACCTGCACACTAGAACCGCACACAGAGATCCACACACACAAAACCTGCACACTAGAACCGCACACTGAGATCCACACTCACAGACCTGCACACTAGAACCGCACACTGAGATCCACACTCACAGACCTGCACACTAGAACCGCACACTGAGATCCACACTCACAGACCTGCACACTAGAACCGCACACTGAGATCCACACTCACAGACCTGAACACCGCAGACTGAGATCCACACTCACAGACCTGCACACTAGAACCGCACACTGAGATCCACACTCACAGACTTGCACACTAGAACTGCACACTGGGATCCACACTCACAGACCTGAACACCGCAGACTGAGATCCACACTCACAGACCTGCACAATAGAACCGCACACTGAGATCCACACTCACAGACCTGAACACTGAGAACCGCACACTGAGATCCACACACACAAACCTGAACACTGAGAACCGCACACTGAGATCCACACACACAAACCTGAACACTGAGAACCGCACACTGAGATCCACACACACAAACCTGAACACTGAGAACCGCACACTGAGATCCACACACACAAACCTGAACACTGAGATCCACACTCACAGACCTGCACACTAGAACCGCACACTGAGATCCACACTCACAGACCTGCACACTAGAACCGCACACTGAGATCCACACTCACAGACCTGCACAATAGAACCACACACTGAGATCCACACTCACAGACCTGAACACTGAGAACCGCACGCTGAGATCCACACTCACAGACCTGAACACTGAGAACCGCACGCTGAGATCCACACTCACAGACCTGAACACTGAGAACCGCACGCTGAGATCCACACTCACAGACCTGAACACTGAGAACCGCACGCTGAGATCCACACTCACAGACCTGAACACTGAGAACCGCACGCTGAGATCCACACTCACAGACCTGAACACTGAGAACCGCACGCTGAGATCCACACTCACAGACCTGAACACTGAGAACCGCACGCTGAGATCCACACTCACAGACCTGCACATTGAGAACCAGCTGAGAGACACCAAGAGACAACTGAGATCCCAACAACGAGATCCCAATGCTGAGATCTGATTACTGAGATCCACACACCTTGAGCTCTGATCAATGAGATCCCAACACTGAGAACCAAACACTGAGATCCCAACACTGAGATCTGATCACTGAGATCGCAACAATGAGAACCCAACACTAAGGTCCCAGCAACAAGATCCCAGCAATGAGAACCCAACACCGAGGTCCCAACACCGAGGTCCCAACACCGAGGTCCCAACACCGAGGTCCCAACACCGAGGTCCGCACACAGAGAAAGTCCAGTTCAGGTTTTAATGAGCTCTGAGCTCTTTCTCAGCAGTCTGGTCATTAAGCCTTTTAAGCTCTGGGGGTTCAGTACCTTCATGTTTGGTCTCTCTGTGATCAGTGATCCATCCTTGGCGTAGGAATACACGGTGAAATCGTCCGGCAGGAGAAACCTGACAAAACACACAAAGAGGAACTTCAAGCAGGAATAAAGACCAGTGTGAGAAAGGGCAGTGTGAGGAGAGTCATGTGTTCAACAGGTGAACACATTCTGAAAGTTTCAGAATGCACCGGAAGGCAGGAAGTGATGCGGAGGATGTTTTAGCTTTGAACTAGTTAATTAATAGGACTGTACGCTCTGTCACACACACACACACACACACACACACACACACAGGGAGTGTATAGTGAGACAGGCGTAGGCTGAGAGCGGATAAAGTCCAGGACACACTCAGCCCTGGCTGTGTTCCAAATCAGCAGAACTAATCTGTCTGATCTGCAGCACTCTGGAGGAAGGGAGTGTGTCACCAGGGGGTGTGTGTG
>NC_080714.1:3629258-3671758 GCF_019097595.1 Hemibagrus wyckioides
ATAAAAATCTAATAATTTAAAAAACAGAATGTATTAATAAATAAAAAAATAAAATAAATAATTAAATAAATACGACTGACGACTTCATTGTTCTTTTTAAACCAGCTAAAGATAAATCTCTCTCTCTCACACACACACCACCCAATTACATAAAACAGATTACAAGATAAACTAATTATAGAGAGGAAAAAAATGTCTTTCTGCATTTTTTTGTTTTTGTTATTTAACTTAAAAGTACGGGGGTTTATAATAAGTCCAGCTGTTAGGACACAAGCAATAACAGGGACGGATGTGTTGTTTTCCGGACGCTTCGCAAAATTAAGCGTAATCGTAAACGGATAAAAAGTGTCGTTCTCTAGTTATTAGGAATTCCTTGAATTAAGCCTCATGCGGATCTAAACAAACCTGACAGAAGATGTTAAAGGTGCAAGAGAGAATTTTTGGGGTGGGAAACAGCCCAGAGGATATGCGGAATATGACAAAAATCAAATATACACATGTTTAAAAAGCCCCATATAATGAAAACGAGACGCCACTCTAGAGCAAGACACGCCCCCAGAGGCGGGACATATTCACCCTAGAGAGCTTTTAATTGGACGAACGCAAGACTAGTACAGGATGAGTCGTGGAAACGTTTTTCGTTGCTTTCCTGTAAGACTGAGATGATTTTATCATATTGATGGTCATTGCATTAAGAAACTGGGATAAAAACGCACCAGTTTGGATTCCAGGGACACTTTTAAAAGCAAGTAAATGTCAAAGAAGATGGAGAAGATATTTTTCTAGATAGAAAAGTGAAAAAGTAAAGATATAAAGGTGTGATTTGTTGTGGCAGGACAGCTCGAGACAGATGTTTAGGACTGGACCTGAACTGTGACGTAAATAAAAATGACTAACTTGCTTCAAAGCTTTCCCAGATTAAAGTCTCCTTACCTCCAGTGCTGTCGAAGAGCACAAGCAGTAGGCAGATGATCTGGAAGTGAGGAGATAAAACCCCAGCCATGGCTTTCTGTCAGCTTTTTAGTTCTTTCTCCAGGCGTCACTGATCAACACTCTTCCACATAACGCTCCTCTGAAGGGGGAGAAAGCTGTGAACTACCTGCTCATTTCTCTCTTAGTTCGGCTTCGCGTTCAGCTAGTTTTTAAACAGCTACAAGCTCCTCTTAATGAAAGGACGTTTTTCAAAGTAATCCTCTCATCGATGGCGCCGCTGTTGCCTCGTAAATCCGACAGAAACGAACAGATCGAGTCACAGATTTCGTACGCGAGGTAGCGTTCTACTACACAGCGCCCGAGTGCGCATGCCCAAGAAATCCCTTCTACTTCCCAAGCTCAGCTACTTCATAAGGATAATCCCCGCCTCCTGCGCTGCTACAATTGGCTGATGGGCTGCGAGATCATTTTCTGATTGGACAGCTCATGTCACCGTAGACACCACAGATTTTGCGATTTTAAATAATAATCATAATAATAATATATTTTTTACTTAGAATAGAATATGATCTATATAAGTAGAATATGATTTATTATTAATAATGGTTTTAATATATGACTTTAGGTCTAAAATATGTCGCTAAATTAATTTTGTTAGAAACAAAATTAAATGAAGTACTTCGTGTTTCCACGCTGTAACCGCACATTTACCGAAGTGATGAAATAATCACGCATTTTAAACAAAGAATGATTAAAATAACATTTAACTTCTGATTCTTTAATATTTAAATACTATTCTGTGGCCAAAGGAAACATTGCCATACACAAACCTAAATTAATCTGTGTATACTGTAGATAGTGTACTTACTTTATGTTAAGAATGTTAGAGACAGTCAACAAATTACAAAACACTTCTATAGCCAACAAATAATTCCTTTGCTGTTGTCGTTTTAATTATATAGTATTATCATGCATACAATATATCTTTTCTTTTTATTTAATTATTATTATTTGTTATTCCTTCATAATACATGTATCTACGCAGAATATCAGGTTGTTCGTTTTTAATTAAGGTCACAAATTGTACCCCGATCCCTTACGTTTGGCAGTGTAGCCGAAGACGTTTTCGTTTCTGTCGTTCAATATAGTCAGGCTTAACACTGTAAGTACAGTATATTATTGAATATATCTTGTTTTTTTTTCTATTTAAAAACCCATAAATGTATAGATACACTCCAGTACCCTGACTACAAATCCACTTAGCCGAGCTGTTTAGTCGTTATTTGATGCTAGCGCTGATGTTTTGCTAGTTAGCACGTTAGCTTCTTCCCGATGTAGTCCTTTTGCACGAACTACATCTACCAAAGAGCATCACTGTCGACCAATCAGAATTAACCGTGTTTTTCACTCATTTCTAGTCCTATTTGTTTATTAAATGGACTTGAATACAACTTTTTTTTTTTTTTTTTTTAAAGTGAAAGTAACTGAAATGAAATTGGAATTTACTTCCGGCATCAGTCTGACGTTGTGTGACGTCATCGGACCGCCTTCGTTTTTAGGCTCCAGTGATCCTCCAAGTAAGCAGGATGGACGAAGCTGTGGAGAAAGAGGTGAAGAGGATGCTGAATGGAGAAGGGCGGGAGGTTCCAGACCTGGACTCCGTGCCTGATCATGCGCAGGCTGTAACCCTGAAAAGAAACATCTGCTACATAGTGAGCGCTGTCATCTTCAACTCTGAGGTGAGGATTGTTAACATACACATATGCAACACTTAACATCTGGAGATAAATATGCATCGCACTGCAGTAACTGTGTATACGTGTGTGTTGGCTGTAGGGCAATGTGCTGATGGTGCAGGAAGCGAAGAGGGACTGTTATGGTTACTGGTACCTCCCTGCAGGCCGCATGGAGGCGGGCGAGAGCATCCGTGATGCTCTGCGCAGGGAGGTAAAAGAAGAGGCGGGGTTTGAGTGTGAGCCAATCACCATGCTGCTGGTACAGGAACAGTGGCGAAACTGGATCCGCTTCACCTTCCTCGCCGAGGTCACAGGTCAGCTTTATCATTCAGGCATATACACCATAACATTGTGACCAGTGACAGGGGAAGTGAATAAGACTGAGTATCTCCTCATCATGGCACCTGTTAGTGGGTGGGATATATTAGGCAGCAAGTCAACATTTTGTCCTTAAAGTTGATGTGTTAGAAGCAGGAAAAATGGACAAGCGTAAGGATTTGAGCGAGTTTGATGAAGGGCCAAATTGTGACGGCGACTAGATGACTGGAGCAGAGCATCTCCAAAACTGCAGCTCTTGTGGGGTGTTCCCGGTCTGCAGTGGTCAGTATCTGTGAAAAGTGTCCTTCAAGTCCATCTTGGTTCCAGATACCACAGCACACCTTCAGGAATCTAGTGGAGTCCATGCCTAGACAGGTCAGGGCTGTTTTGGCAGCAAATGGGGGACCAACACAATATTAGGGCAGGTGGTCATAAAGTTATGCCTGATCAGTGTAATATAATCAGTTGTAGATGTTGGAGGATTCTGCTACTGTTTAAAAAGCAGCATATAAAAAAGCGTGTGCCAAAAGATTAATCATAAATGTTAAGAGGTCTGTTGAAAAGCTACAAAGTTCCTGTAAATAATTTCACACAAATATTTCACTCTTCTTGTCTGCTCACTATTTCAACATAGAGTTAAGCCATCACTTTAGCTTTTATAATAAAACATAGAACAAGAATAAAAATCATGATCATGATCTCATCTTCCATAGAAAATATAAAAGAAGTGAGGGAATTCAGTGAGTCAGTGCTTGAAGATGGTGTAATAGTAAAGCTTCTTCTCTCTGTCCACTAGGGGGCAGCCTGAAGACGATAGCCGAGGCCGACTCGGAGTCTCTGCAGGCTCAGTGGTGGGATCGAAAGGCTCCTCTTACTCTGCGTGGCCAGGACATACTGAGTCTCATCGACGCTGGAGTGAGATATCGCCAGAAGCCCTGGTTCCCCGTTTCTCTCCCCGTGAACATGCCTTGCTCTGTGGTGTGCCAGCGGCCGCTCTTTGTCTTCAGCTGCGAGGAGCGATTATGGCTGCTTCTCGCTAAGCACACAGCGGGTTCTGAGACACGCCTTCACCTTCCCGTGATCGTCTCAGAGAAAGGCTATTCGATCGAATGGGCGGGGTACAAATTCGTCAAGGACTGCATGCAGGCGATGCATCGCGCACTGCACTTTAACATGCTGGGGATTCTGGGAGTGCAGCATGATGGCAGAGTCCTGGGCCAATCCGATGGGATCTGTTTCAATACGTTCGCAACTCTGGACCCTTCAGTGGAAGGGGCGGAGCTCAGCAGCCCGCCGCTGCCGGACAACGAGATGTATACGTGGTGCGAAGTGACTAATCAGAGCCTGAAAGGGCAGATACTACAGCGGTTAAAGGACAGATCATTCCCGCCCATGAAGAGTCTCTAATGATTGGCTTTTGACTTATTAACCACAACAGAGTCAAGCTAATGACCGCTGTAGATTAACAGTAGATAATCAGTAGATTAACAAAAGTAGTGGTAGGTTAAAAAGATTAACCGTTATCTTTTAATGCTTAACTATTACTGATTGGTTCAGGGCTATAAATCTATATCACTACAAGTGTGTGAGTATCGTTGTACTCGGAAGAGACAAAATATGTTTTGTATAGAAATGAAAAATGCTGGAGTTTGCCTTTAAGTGCTATGACACACAAAAAATGTACCAGGTATCAAACACGATATACCTTTCTGTTTTGTAATAAATCAATTTACTGATGTCATGATTGTCATCTTCATGTGTACACACAGATCAGATTTACGCGTCCAGTCCTTCAACAAGAAACACTGAATTCATCGAAGGAACAAAACACACACATGAACCTGTGCATGAAGCCACACAGAGTCTGAGAATATCAGAGTTTACATCACAGCCATAAGGACTGAGACTACTTTAGGAATATACATACAGAAACATCTGCAGATTTTTACTGTCTGGTTCAGCAATTAAAACAAATATTAATAAACGTCCACATGCAAACGTATCACACTTAAAGTCTTTTTCCATACAGATTTCAAAGCCTACAATATGTTATCATTATGATATAAATAATAATATAAGACTAATGTGCAGAAAAGGCTCGAGTCTCCTAAACATGTCACTGAGAAATGATCAGCTAAATCATTAAATACGTGTTAAAGGTGATAATTAAAGGCGATCACTATGGGAAACTTGATGAGGAGAACAAAATGGAGTAAGAAAGATGAAATGAGAGATGTGTGATAGCTCAGGATCCTCCAAACTCAGGTTAATTTAATATATATCTTAATATTTAATGTGCAAAATGTGAGCATGAGCACTAGGATTCGATACCGTCGCTACCCGTGCCCATTTTGCGCTCTTTGGGATTAGGCTCAGAAGTAGAGCAGCTGATTATGCGTATATATTTTATGTAACTCACGATGAGCGTATGTTTAATATTCTCCGTTTCATGACATGTACAGATAAAGGTGATCTTCTCTACCAGACTATATTAATGCTCCAATCCAGCTAACTATGCCAAGTACCCCTTCTGCAGAACCAAAAGTCCAGGGGGTGGAGTTAGACCCGATCCAGCTCTGCCTACCTGGGCAGATTTGAATCAAAAATCAAAGGGGGTGGGATTAGTACTGATCCAGCTCCTTCTACCTGTTTAGATTTGAATAAAAAATCCAGGAGGTGGAGTTTGACCTGATCTAACTCCTCCTACCTGGACAGATTTGAATAAAAAATCCAGGGGGTGGAGTTAGACCAGATCCAGCTCCTACCTGGGCAGATTTGAATAAAATAAATCAAGGGGTGGAGTTAGACCAGATCCAGCTCCTACCTGGGCAGATTTGAATAAAATAAATCAAGGGGTGGAGTTACACCTGATCCAGCTACTCTTACCTAGGCAGATTTGAATAAAAAATCCAGGGGGTGGAGTTAGACCTGATCCAACTCAGCTCACCAGGGAAGATTTGATTTAAAAAAACAAGGGGTGGAGTCAGACTGAATCTAGCTCCTCCCACCTAGGCCTGGGCAGACTTGAATCAGAAGTCCAGTGGGTGGAGCTGGTTGGATCAGGTCCAGCTCCACCCTTTTGGACGTTAGGTTCAGCAGCGAGGTTTAACTTGACTCTACCAGTTTCTATAAAAATAACATGCATTAAAAGATTTTATCAAAGCAGAAGAACTTCAATTTTGGTTGAAAATAGTTTTTAAAACTTATCTGACTAAAAATAAGAGTATTGACTCCTGTGTATAAAAATACACCATATAAATACTAAATAAGGCCACTGCATCTTTATAACATTCCGATGGATATATAAATATCTTTAGAGACATTTTTTCAGTTTTAGTGTTTGTGTAGTGACTGAGGAAGAACTCACCTTCATCACTTTAAACATTTTTCTCTGATGTTAAGTCATTAATTATCATTGTTCACCCAGTCGATTCTCACTGCATGTCTCGAAAGGGAAGGTTGAAACCCCCAACCATGTGACCTGCATCAGTACTGACCCTTACTGTACCTGTGTGGGCGGAAAGTGACCCATGCCAGTGTATCGTACCCTGCAGTGACAGTCTCGCATTTCCTCTGTGCAAACACGTGTGAACTCTGAAGCACCTGAAGTTTCTGTGTTTATTTACGGTGCTGGGAGATGCTCCTGATCGACCACAGGGAGTTTGACGAAGGCGATGGCTGCCAGCTCCTTACAGAACTCCTCCAGTACGATCACGCCCTTCAACAGGGTGCAGTGATCCGCTCTGGACATGAGGGAGGACAAAGGAATCAGAAATCAGACATGACACTGATCATGAGAGCACTTTCACACAGTGTTGAGATATTAAACAGAAATGAGGTGGGGCTCATCAAACCTTCAGCATTTAATCAGTACACTTTACTCTGAATTCTTGATTCTGATTGGTCAGAAAGCAGATCTCTTTTTCTGATCTGTTTTACATTAAATAAATTCTAAATAAACATATAACTATTAAATATATACATTAAAATGTGTGTTTTGATGATGACAGTTCGTTGTAGTCGGTGGTGAATTCCTCTAACAATTCTGGAAGGAGACTCCAATGTCAGCGCTTTATAACTAATTTAAAAGAGGTGAAGATGTGATGCTTTACACCTGCAATAACAAAACAAATAAAATGCTGGAATATACACCCACCAGGCATAACATTATGACCACATAGGCACCCTGACTGATCTGCAAACAAACTGTCCTGCACTGTGTATTCTGACACCTTTCTATCAGAACCAGCATTAACTTCTTCAGCAATTTGAACAACAGTAGCTCGTCTGTTGGATCGGATCACACGGGCCAGCCTTCGCTCCCCACGTGCATCAATGAGCCTTGACCGCCCATGACCCTGTCGCCGGTTCACCACTGTTCCTTCCTTGGACCACTTTTGATAGATACTGACCACTGCAGACCAGGAACACCCCACAAGAGCTGCAGTTTTGGAGATGCTCTGATCCAGTGGTCAAGCCATCACAATTTGTCTCTTCATCAAACTCGCTCAAATCCTTACGCTTGTCCATTTTTCCTGTCTCTAACATCAACTTTGAGGAGAAAATGTTGACTTGTTGCCTAATATATCCCACCCACTAACAGGTGCCATGATGAGGAGATCATCAGTCTTATTCATGGCACCTCTCAGTGGTCATAATGTTATGCCAGATCAGTGTAATGGACAAATGTTCAACAGTTGTCTAGCTACTATGTAATAAGCAGAATAAAAAATAAAAAAAACTAAGTCATGTCCAAGTCATAGCCATGTCTAAGACATGTCCAAGTCATGTCTGTTCCTAATCACACCAACTTGCCACTGATCATTTTCCTATGAGTGTACACCTCATCATGTTTATTCCTTACTTTATATTGGTCTCCAAGACACCTTCGTCTATACTTTGTACTTTTAACACTAGTCAGATCGAACCAAACACTCGGTCTTACACAGTCTCCTCCTCGAGGCCTATGAGCTGTTTCCTGACGGAGATGAGTCTCTGGGTGAAGTCTGGGATGTGCTGGATCCTCTGCATCAGCTCGCCGATCACCTACAGCAAGAAACGGGAAACACGGTGAGAAATGAGTAAAGATTTGATACCTACTTTCCTACAGATTAGCAATGTATAGCTCTGTTACAGGATGGTGAATTCTCATTATTATTATTATTATTATTATTATTATTATTATTATTATTATTATTATTATGTTTAGCTATGTAACAAACATTATATAATTATGCTTTCCTGCTTTAAAATGTTAGATCACACACACACCAATCAGGCATAACATTATGACCACCTGCCTAATATTGTGTTGCTCCCCCTTTTGATGCCAAAACAGCCCTGACCCATCGAGGCATGGACTCCACTAGATCCCTGAAAGTGTGCTGTGGTATCTGGCACCAAGATGTTAGCAGCAGATCCTTTAAGTCTTAGACTTAAAGGATATTTACAGGACATTTGATGAATACTGACCACTGCAGACCGGGAACACCCCACAAGAGCTGCAGTTTTGGAGATGCTCTGATCCAGTTGTCTAGCCATCACAATTTGGTCCTTCGTCAAACTCACTCAAATCCTTACGCTTGTCCATTTTTCCTATAACATTTTCTTCTAACATCAACTCTGAGGACAAAATGTTGACTTGCTGCCTAATACACTATATTGCCAAAAGTATTCGCTCACCTGCCTTGACTCGCATATGAACTTAAGTGACATCCCATTCCTAATCCATAGGGTTCAATATGACGTTGGTCCACCCTTTGCAGCTATAACACCTTCAACTCTTCTGGGAAGGCTGTCCACAAGGTTTAGGAGTGTGTTTATGGGAATTTTTGACCATTCTTCCAGAAGCGCATTTGTGAGGTCACACACTGATGTTGGACGAGAAGGCCTGGCTCTCAGTCTCCGCTCTAATTCATCCCAAAGGTGTTCTATCGGGTTGAGGTCAGGACTCTGTGCAGGCCAGTCAAGTTCATCCACACCAGACTCTGTCATCCATGTCTTTATGGACCTTGCTTTGTGCACTGGTGCACAGTCATGTTGGAAGAGGAAGGGGCCAGCTCCAAACTGTTCCCACAAAGTTGGGAGCATGGAATTGTCCAAAATGTCTTGGTATGCTGAAGCATTCAGAGTTCCTTTCACTGGAACTAAGGGGCCAAGCCCAGCTCCTGAAAAACAACCCCACACCATAATCCCCCCTCCACCAAACTTTACACTTGGCACAATGCAGTCAGACAAGTACCGTTCTCCTGGCAACCGCCAAACCCAGACTCGTCCATCAGATTGCCAGATGGAGAAGCGCGATTCGTCACTCCAGAGAACGCGTCTCCACTGCTCTAGAGTCCAGTGGCGGCGTGCTTTACACCACTGCATCCGACGCTTTGCATTGCACTTGGTGATGTATGGCTTGGATGCAGCTGCTCGGCCATGGAAACCCATTCCATGAAGCTCTCTGCGCACTGTTCTTGAGCTAATCTGAAGGCCACATGAAGTTTGGAGGTCTGTAGCGATTGACTCTGCAGAAAGTTGGTGACCTCTTCACACTATGCGCCTCAGCATCCGCTGACCCCGCTCCGTCAGTTTACGTGGCCTACCACTTCGTGGCTGAGTTGCTGTCGTTCCCAAACACTTCCACGTTCTTATAATACAGCTGACAGTTGACTGTGGAATATTTAGGAGCGAGGAAATTTCACGACTGGATTTGTTGCACAGGTGGCATCCTATCACAGTTCCACGCTGGAATTCACTGAGCTCCTGAGAGCGACCCATTCTTTCACAAATGTTTGTAAAAACAGTCTGCATGCCTAGGTGCTTGATTTTATACACCTGTGGCCATGGAAGTGACTGGAACACCCGATTCTGATTATTTGGATGGGTGAGCGAATACTTTTGGCAATATAGTGTATATTCCACCACTAACAGGTGCCATGATGAGGAGATCATCAGTGTTACTCACTTCACCTCTCAGTGGTCATAATGTTATGCCTGATTGGTGTAATATAAATATTTCCATGTTAAGCTTAGAGAAAGTGTGAAATGTAGATAAATTTGGAGTAAAAACACTTGTTATATAAGTTACACAAGTTACTTATAAGTTGCTTTACTCTAAAGTTTTAGAGAGTTTTACCAGACATGGGCGATGTGACCAACAGAGAAGAAAAGAAAAGAAAAACGCTCACACGGACGAGTGTAGAGAAGAGCGAGCGAGCTCTGGGGCTCAGGCTGATGTAAGGGTCCAGCAGGTACTCGTGAAGATGAGGGTGAGGAAACACGGCCAGCTGAGACAGCACCGACGTCACCTGCAGGTTCAGCTCATACGGCTGACACGAACACAGAGGAGGAAATGGTGATGTGAAGAGAATGTGAAGATCATTTACTCTGGATAAATATGAGACAGTAAAAAAAATCACAGCTACCTGCTCAAGGATGCGTGCGATTCTGTCTAAGAGCACTTTGAGGAAGTGGCCTTCGTAGAAGTCTGCACTGCTGGAGTGGACTTCAGGAGGTTTCGGAGCATCGGGCCAACCCCAGTCCGCAGAAACAGCCGAACACTCTTTCAGCTGGGAAACGAGAGAGAGGGAGGGAGAGAGAGAGAGAGAGAGAGACTGAGTTAATCTAACAGCACACTCTCTCATACTAATGAACTTTGCTTCAAATTTTAACAAGGCATTGCACTGATATACACCTAACTAATAAGTACAGTAGTCATTTACAGTAGTATTTTACCCGATGGATGACAAAAAGAAAGGTGTATAACGAGTGAAACTTTCTGTAACCCAAAGCTACAGCTTCACCTCTGTTACAAAGCAATAAAACTAGTGAATCCTTCCATCCACACTAAATACTAATGCCTAAAAATGATCATATTATTATTCAGCCCCACCGATCAGGCATAACATTATGACTAATATTGTGTTGGTCCCTCCCTTCGCTGCCAAAACAGCCCTGATTCATCGAGGCATGGATTCCACTAGATCCCTGAAGGTGTGCTGTGGTATCTGGCACCAAGATGTTAGCAGCAGATCCTTTAAGTCCTGTAAGTTGCGAGATGGAGCCTCCATGGGGAATTAAAGGATACTTACAGGAGTTTTGATAGATACTGACCACTGCAGACTGGGAACACCCCACAAGAGCTGCAGTATTGGAGATGCTCTGATCCAGTGGTCTAGCCATCACAATTTGGCCCTTCATCAAACTCGCTCAAATCCTTACTCTTGTCCATTTTTCCTGCTTCTAACATCAACTTTGAGGACAAAATGTTGAATTGCTGCCTAATATATCCCACCCACTAACAGGTGCCATGATGAGGAGATCGTCAGTCTTATTCACTTCACCTCTTAGTGGTCATAATATTATGGCTGATCGGTGTAAGGATTCTAAGAATGTATTTATATAAATAAAGCCTATTATGAATGTATAACATTTTTGGGGAGTATGTTATTACCCTCCTGGTGGAGGTGTCTTTTAGATCATAATTTTACCCAAATCTACATTCTGCTGTTCCTCACAATTGGATCGTTAAATAGGAACGTTATTAATAATTGGTGATAAATCACCACAATAACATACAAGCTTACGTGATGGTTTTCTGTAAGTCTTACCGATATCAGAGCATCGTGGACGTACGTGTCATGTCCTGCTCCCTGTACATGCTGGGACGTTTTTGCCTCTTGGGGAACTAAACACAGGAAGCTGGATGGGAAAATAACAGGACCTTGATACATCAGCATCAATAAAATACAAGAGAGATTATGTGATGGATGTGTCAGAGAGGAGAGAAAGTCAAACACAAGCTTGCTCTCTACCTGTTAACAGTTTCAGCTATCTGTGTGTGCGTGCTGGACTTCCTGTCTTCCCTGGACAAGGTTAGGAAATGCTCGGAGCCACTGAACTCACTGTCTGTGAAGAAAGGATCTTCCTCCATCTCTCTGTAAGAGAGCAAAAAAAAGAATAATCGGAGTAAGAGATGATAAACAGTACAATATTATAAAAATGACTGCTTAGTTTTTGGGGTTTTTTTCCCCCACTCACTCGGACTCTTCCATGAATTCGGTATCATTTCCTGATCTCTCTTCAGCGCCCCCTGAACCCGGCACCCTATAGGAGCGGCTCTCGAGGTTCCGCAGTACCAGGTTGGTCAGGATGTGTTTGTCGGGCTTCTTCAGGAGCTCCTCGAACAGCCGTAACGTAGTGATGCTAATCTGGAGTTTTAAAAAGGAAGTGTTAGGATTCAATAGAGAAGGCTAGAGAAAATGAGCAGAATTCTTATCAGACACCTCATCTGAGATGTGGTCGCAGTGCTTGATGAGATGGTAGCGTAGCTCGTGTGTGTGTGGGGGCGTGTCGGTCGGCTGCTCCCGGTGCGTGTCATCACCCAGCAGGAGGTGCGTCAGCTCCTGCAGCAGGACGGCGGACTGTGTGTAATGGACGCAGCGTGACAGGAGAGCCGTGTGGACCAGAACGCCAACCTCTGACCTGTGCACAAAACGCACACAAACACAGAAAATTTTTCACCTAACATCAAATTCATAAACATTTTCCTTCTTAGTTGTAGCTGCAGAAACTGACCAACAGACTGAATATAGCTGGAACTTTTAGTCAATGTTTACATTTTCTAGGCAACCCAAAATCCATTTCCACCCAACATCCGAATGGATTCCTAATCAATTCATACGGAATGACATAAAGGCATCATAGAACTTGTAGTAATACAGCGCACTATATTTGCAATTGAACATATCAGGTCACTAAGTGAAAATGGATGGACACAGTAGTGAGCACCACCATGAAGGCCATTCTAAGGAGGCCAGCTCTTCTTAGACTGTTCATAGAAATAAATTAGATTAAGAAACTAAGCTAAAACTCTTTGAGATGATATGAGGAAGAAATCTTGAGAAGAACCAGGTTCAGAAGGGAACCTCATCCTCATTTTGGTGACATAATGTAAATGTAGATAATGTCCTTTCTCTTTCTCAACCAAGATCTCTTGAGGAACTCGTAGGTCAGTGTAGTTTCTGAGGTCATTATTGACTTAGTACAAATTCCTTCCTGTCGATAGTCTCCGAGTGGTTCTATCACAGCAGTCCCCTGGGTCACAGGCTGTCCATGCAGATCTATCCACAGCAGTAGTGAGCACCACCATGAAGGCCAGTCTAAGGAGGCCAGCTCTTCTTAGACTGTTCATAGAAATACATCAGATTAAGAAACTCTTTGAGAGGAACCAGGCTCAGAAGGGAACCTCATCTTCATTTTGGTGACACTGGACAATAAATAATGTAGGCTGTCCATGAAGATCCATCCACAGCAATAGTGAGCACCACCAAGCGAAGTGTTAAACTCCTGGCTTATTGACTCACTACTAATAGTTAGAAGGTAAATGTGGACCTGCTGGCGAATCAAAGTGGTAACAAGTGTCAAGCTAATTGTTTTAAATTGTCAAAAATATAAAATGTCAAATGGATGGAATGGATACCAATATTACCCAGGTAAGATAAATGACATGCAAAGAGGCATCTACACTTTCACAAAAACCTTTGGTTATTTGACTCACATCTGTAGCAGCTGAGGCTGAACGATTCCAGTAAGCCACTGCTGGTGAAGAGCTCTGGCAAGTTTAACAGCAAGCACCTGAACACAAAAAGGGAGAGAAGAAGAGAAAATGTATTTAATATAATCTAGAGATGATGAATTTATAATAGCTGTGTTGTTCATTCGGCTGCTCCCTGTTCGGGGTTGCCACAGCGGAACATTTGGTCAGATGTTTTGATTTAGCACAGGTTTTACGCCGGATGCCCTTCCTGACCCAACCCTGACCACCAGGAGGTCAGAATGTAATAGCTGTAGTGTAATATGATAAATAAAATAATCTTATTCGATTGATTACCTCTGGTGCCTCTTTAATGAGCTGGTCACAGTAGTCGAGCCAGCAGAAGAACCTGTCCATGTGCTCCTGCCCTGGAAACGACTGGCTTTCCTCCACGGTGGCTGGAGATAATGGAGTTCTGCCCAAACATAGTGATTTTTAATTGTAACATGAAGCAAATTTGAGAAAATGATCAACAGTGAGGTCTTGTAGTGCTTTATTCCTTTTACACCACAGCAATTTTCCACAAGTACACACGTTTTATCAATTAAAGAACAACGCATCACGCGTTTATCCTTTGATGATTTTGTCCACAAAACAAGTTCTTTACTGGTCTTACTTACGTTATAGAGCGGACATTCCCTCACCAGTCTCTCTTTATTCTCTCTCTCTCTCTCTTTTCCTGAAGATGTTGACTTCTAACTTTTACAAAATGCTGACACTGGAGTCCTTTTTTAGACCTTAACTACACTTGAACACGATTTTTAAAAATCTCTTTATGTGGTGTGTCCATGATACAAATCCCCGTATGAGGGCTGTATATGTTACCATGGAAACAATAACACCTCAACAAATCCTTATTAATATAAAAAGAGAGGAAAAAATGATAGGCTGCAATAATGTAAGTAATCTGATTTCTGAATTTGTTGGAAATAAAACACTTCGAGACGTTTTGCTTGGCAGTGCTGGGGCTTGAAACCTAATCTTCCAGTCAACGACCCAGAGCCTTAACCACTTGGGCCATGACCACCCTTCCATACATTAAGCAATCTATTTCTATTTTGAGTATTAGCAGCACACCCACACACACTCATCCCTACCTCCAGTGTTTTAAGGTGTAGTTGTGTATATCCTCAGGATGGAGCGTGATGGGGATTGTACTGTAGAGCTCACATGCCGTCTGTGCCAGAAGGTCACACAGTGGAGTCTGCTCTGCCAGAAGCTTGGCTATGTCCTCCTGAGGAATGCTGGTAAGGAGCAGCATGCTCTCCTTCGCACGCAAGGCCACACGGCTTTTCTGCCACACACACACACACACACACACACACATACCATCTCAGTGTAATCAAGTTTTCATTCATAACATGAGCACCATATCTTCAACCAAGCTGGAAAGGAGACCCCTCAGGAACTCACCTGGCTTCTCCCAAGCTGCACGAGAATCTGGATAAAACCCGTGTCTGGCCGGCTGGAGCTCTGCGTGGACCGAGAAGCTGAGTTCTCTGGAGCAGATCCTCCACATGCTCCTTCTACACCTTCCTCAGACACAGAGCTACATCTCTGAGGCCGGGCGTCTTTATTAGTCTGTGTTTTACATGAATTTACATGCTTACGATTGGTGTCTTTCTTTACAAATAAAAAAAAGTTGCATCAAACCATCAGAGAAAAATCATGACTCACATCTAGGATGTAGTTGAGGACGTACGGGTCTTTCTTCACACGAGAACAAATGGAAAAGAGGAACAGCGACTCCTCCTTCTCTGTCTGTGAGTCAGGGAGCCCACACAGACAAATCAGCTTCTGTAGTACAACACCAACACATGGGGAAAAAACAGATACAGCTGTTACTCATATCTGCTTTAATAATAATAATAATAATAATAATAATAATAAAAAAACACAGAGCTGCTAACAAGCGGCAGAGCTAAATCCGGTATATTACAGTGTATTTAGAACACACAATTTATGCAGTAGTCTCTTTGCTAATTAAACAAATTAAAATAATAAATGTTATTCAACATGCAGCTCCACTGCAATAGTTTGGAGGTGTCTCTATAGAGCACAGGAGGAACCAGGGCTGATTTTAGTTCCTGCACCACAGCTCCTGGTACATTTGTAGTTCTTGCTCTAGAATGACTGGAATAGAGCTTGCTGTAGTGAATTTAACTCAGTAAAGGAGGTGTGGCCTCTGTGTGTCAGTGCCAGTGAAGGAGGTGTGGCCTTTGTGTCTATCAGTTCCAGGGAAGGAGGTGTGGCTTCTTTGCAAGCCAGACTCAATGAAGGAGGTGTGGCCTCTGTGTCTGTCGTTGCCAGGAAAGGAGGTGTGGCCTCTGTGTCTGTCAGTCTCATTGAAGGGGGCGTGGCCTCGGTGTGTGTCAGTGCCAGTGAAGGAGGCATGGCTTCTGTGTCTCTCAGAGCCAGTGAAGAAGGCATGGCTTCTATGTCTGTCAGTGCCAGTGAAGGATGCGTAGCTTCTTTTCAAGTCAGTCTCAGTGAAGGAGACTGTGGCCTCCGTGTGTGTTAGTGCCTGTAAAGGAGGCGTGGTCTCTGTGTGCGCCAGTGCCAGTGTAGGAGGCATGCCCTCAGTGTGTGTCAGTGCCAGTGAAGGAAGTGTGGCCTAAGTGTCTGTCATTGCCAGTAAAGGAGGTGTGGTTTCTGTGTCTGTCACTGCCTGTGAAGAAGGCTTGACCTCTTTGTCTGTCATTGCCAGTAAAGGAGGTGTGGCTTCTGTGTCTGTGAAGAAGGCATGGCCTAAGTGTCTGTCAGTGCCAGTGAAAGAGGCATGGCCTCTTTGTCTGTCATTGACAGTGAAAGAGACGTGGCCTCTGTATCTGTCAGTGTAAGTGAAGAATGCGTGGCCTCTGTATCTGTCAGTGCCAGTGAAGAATGCGTGGCCTACGTATCTGTCAGTGCCAGTGAAGGAGGCATGGCCTACGTATCTGTCAGTGCCAGTGAAGGAGGCGTGGCCTCTGTATTTGTCAGTGTAAGTGAAGAATGCGTGGCCTACGTATCTGTCAGTGCCAGTGAAGGAGGCGTGGCCTCTGTATTTGTCAGTTTAAGTGAAGAATGCGTGGCCTACGTATCTGTCAGTGCCAGTGAAGGAGGCATGGCCTACGTATCTGTCAGTGCCAGTGAAGGAGGCGTGGCCTCTGTATTTGTCAGTTTAAGTGAAGAATGCGTGGCCTACGTATCTGTCAGTGCCAGTGAAGGAGGCATGGCCTACGTATCTGTCAGTGCCAGTGAAGGAGGCATGGCCTACGTATCTGTCAGTGCCAGTGAAGGAGGCATGGCCTACGTATCTGTCAGTGCCAGTGAAGGACGCATGGCCTACGTATCTGTCAGTGCCAGTGAAGGAGGCGTGGCCTATGTATTTGTCAGTGTAAGTGAAGAATGCGTGGCCTACGTATCTGTCAGTGCCAGTGAAGGAGGCGTGGCCTCTGTATTTGTCAGTTTAAGTGAAGAATGCGTGGCCTACGTATCTGTCAGTGCCAGTGAAGGAGGCATGGCCTACGTATCTGTCAGTGCCAGTGAAGGAGGCATGGCCTACGTATCTGTCAGTGCCAGTGAAAGAGGCGTGGCCTACGTATCTGTCAGTGCCAGTGAAAGAGGCATGGCCTACGTATCTGTCAGTGCCAGTGAAAGAGGCGTGGCCTCTGTATTTGTCAGTTCAAGTGAAGAAGGTGTGGCCTTTGTATCTGTCAGTGCCAGTGAGGGAGGCATGGCCTCTGAGCAGTAAAGAAGTGCATGATATTTTTCCCCCTAAGTACACTAAAAGCACCGCATTGCACAATGTTGCATCAACACATCTCTAACTTGCGTTGTTCTGACTCCATGGCCTTTTATATTTTCCATAAACTGGCTTATTTATCTGCTATAAAATCACCTGGGAGAGAAAGCTACACACATACAGTCCTCATGGTATTACTCAACACCATTACAGAAACTTTCAGTGTATTAAATTTGCTGTGTAAATTCTCCTGACTATAATAGAGCACTGTTAGTGAGTATTAGCCCTGATCGTGTTGCTATATGGATACGTCTCACCTGTACAGGTCGATACACGTTAATCACATGCAGCATGGGCTTCTGGATCTGTCCCAGGAGTTTGGAGAAAAACAGCAGGACCTGCTGGCTCATTCCAGGAGGATACTGTGTAAAAAACAAGGGAGATGTTCATTTTTAAAGAACAAAGACAAACATACACGTGTGTGTGTGTGTGTGTGTGTATACCTGAGCCTTTCCCAGCGTGCACAGTGTCTCTAGCAGTTTGTGCTGGAGCAGGTACTCCATGCAGGGCCCCGTCTCCTCCACCTCCTGCTGTCTCTCCTCATACACCAGAATGTCCAGCATCTGCTTTAGCCTCCACGGGATGTCCGTCTGCTTGACCGGCTGTGTCTCATCTATTTACAACATAAAAAAACAGACGACCAGCTTGAACCCGAGCCGCTGAATTCTCGGATCTGATTGCCGTTTCTATGGTGACCAGTCGTCACAGACTTCAACGTCTTGGCGATTTACATAACGTAAACGCATTGGTTCTGATTTCACAAACACAATCTCTTTATCCCGAGTTCTCCAGGTGTTTATGTTCTCGGAGCCTCACCTGTGGTTTCAATGTAGTAGTTAGTTATTCCTTTCCAGTGATCGATGAAGGAGTCCAGCAGATTTACTGAAGGCTCTCTCTGGAAACGAGACATAAACACAATACAGATCAGACATGTGGGAAAAGTCTACTACCTGCACCCAGTGGAAGGTGTTGATTAGTTTTCTACAGCAGCAGTTCTGACGGTGGTTTATATTAATGCACATCTAGTAAATTCTGTAGTAGCAACTCCACATGCTGTTGGGTTTCTCAGTAACATTACAAGAAGTTTCTAACCTGGAATTAACTTGTTTTGCTACCTTGGTTATTTGAAATACTACTGTTATTACTAGTATTACTATTTCCACTTCTAGTACTACTATTACTACCAGCACAAGCATGATTTAGTGTAATAGTTAATACTATTACACTTTTACTACTATTATTTCTAGTATTAATATTACTACTTCTACTATTACTACAGTTCCGAGTACTTCCAGCACTATTACCGTCACTAACCAATACCACCACTACTACTAACATAACTACTACCACCACTACATTTACTACTAGTTGTAGTATTATTACCATCGCTAATTACTACTACTACTTCTATTATAAATACTACCATCACTACTATTACTAGTACTTCCAGTACTATTTCCATCACTAATTACTACTACTACTACTTCTAGTACAGCTATTACCATCACTATTACAGCTACAAACATAACTACTACTTATAGTACAAATACTACCACCATTACTATTACTACTACTACTATAACTACTACTTCTAGCACTATCACCCCACCTCCAAATACTACTACTAATATCTCTACCACTTCCACCACTACTATAACTACTACTTCTAGTACAACTACCGCCACCACTACTATTATTGCTACTAACATAGCTACAACTCCTAGTATGACTACTACCACCGGTACTAAAGTACTAGTTGTAGTACTACAGCTACTACTATTACTACCACCGCTAATTACTACTACTATAACACAGACTTCTAAGTACTACTATTGCAAATACTACTTCTGTTGTTATGATTAACACGGCTACTTGTTTTACTATTATTACTACTGACACTACTACTATTAGTACTAGTTACTGGAACTTGTTATGCAGATGTTCCAAGACACTGAATGTAACGATTAAACCGATGAAAAAGCAATGACCCGTCATTCCTTTAAGTTCTTAATCGAACACTGCTGCTGTTGGAAATCATCTCCCTTACGTCACTGATTAGTTTCCTAGAAGCTCATGACTTGTAGCGTGTTTCAAAATCGTTTCAGCCGGAGACATATAAACAATGAGGATTACAAATATTTACAAGGAGTGACAAAACAAAAATAATGCGCTGGTGTTGTTGAGGAATTTCAGAAGAATGTGTTTTTTGCCCTGAAGTGTCCAGACTTGTAGGACCTGATTAAAACTCGCAGGAATGTCTTGAAGATCCTGAACACATCCTTCATTCTGGTTAGCAGAGTTTATATGAGCACACGAATAAACAGTACTGGATGTAGCAGTAATAGTAGTGGTGGTAGTAGTCGTACTAGAAGTGGTAGTTATGTTAGTAGCAGTAATAGTAGTGGTGGTAGTAGTCGTACTAGAAGTGGTAGTTATGTTAGTAGCAGTAATAGTAATGGTGGTAGTAGTCGTACTAGAAGTGGTAGTTATGTTAGTAGCAGTAATAGTAGTGGTGGTAGTAGTCGTACTAGAAGTGGTAGTTATGTTAGTAGCAGTAATAGTAATGGTGGTAGTAGTCGTACTAGAAGTGGTAGTTATGTTAGTAGCAGTAATAGTAGTGGTGGTAGTAGTCGTACTAGAAGTGGTAGTTATGTTAGTAGCAGTAATAGTAGTGGTGGTAGTAGTCGTACTAGAAGTGGTAGTTATGTTAGTAGCAGTAATAGTAGTGGTGGTAGTAGTCGTACTAGAAGTGGTAGTTATGTTAGTAGCAGTAATAGTAGTGGTGGTAGTAGTCGTACTAGAAGTGGTAGTTATGTTAGTAGCAGTAATAGTAGTGGTGGTAGTCATAGTAGTACTAATAGTAGCAATAGTAGTACTAGAAGTGGTAGTTATGTTAGTAGCAGTAATAGTAATGGTGGTAGTAGTCGTACTAGAAGTGGTAGTTATGTTAGTAGCAGTAATAGTAGTGGTGGTAGTAGTCGTACTAGAAGTGGTAGTTATGTTAGTAGCAGTAATAGTAGTGGTGGTAGTAGTCGTACTAGAAGTGGTAGTTATGTTAGTAGCAGTAATAGTAGTGGTGGTAGTAGTCGTACTAGAAGTGGTAGTTATGTTAGTAGCAGTAATAGTAGTGGTGGTAGTAGTCGTACTAGAAGTGGTAGTTATGTTAGTAGCAGTAATAGTAATGGTGGTAGTAGTCGTACTAGAAGTGGTAGTTATGTTAGTAGCAGTAATAGTAATGGTGGTAGTAGTCGTACTAGAAGTGGTAGTTATGTTAGTAGCAGTAATAGTCGTGGTGGTAGTCATAGTAGTACTAATAGTAGCAATAGTAGTACTAGAAGTGGTAGTTATGTTAGTAGCAGTAATAGTAATGGTGGTAGTAGTCGTACTAGAAGTGGTAGTTATGTTAGTAGCAGTAATAGTAATGGTGGTAGTAGTCGTACTAGAAGTGGTAGTTATGTTAGTAGCAGTAATAGTAGTGGTGGTAGTAGTCGTACTAGAAGTGGTAGTTATGTTAGTAGCAGTAATAGTAGTGGTGGTAGTAGTCGTACTAGAAGTGGTAGTTATGTTAGTAGCAGTAATAGTCGTGGTGGTAGTCATAGTAGTACTAATAGTAGCAATAGTAGTACTAGAAGTGGTAGTTATGTTAGTAGCAGTAATAGTAATGGTGGTAGTAGTCGTACTAGAAGTGGTAGTTATGTTAGTAGCAGTAATAGTAGTGGTGGTAGTCATAGTAGTACTAATAGCAATAGTAGTACTAGAAGTGGTAGTTATGTTAGTAGCAGTAATAGTAGTGGTGGTAGTAGTCGTACTAGAAGTGGTAGTTATGTTAGTAGCAGTAATAGTAGTGGTGGTAGTAGTCGTACTAGAAGTGGTAGTTATGTTAGTAGCAGTAATAGTAGTGGTGGTAGTAGTCGTACTAGAAGTGGTAGTTATGTTAGTAGCAGTAATAGTAGTGGTGGTAGTAGTCGTACTAGAAGTGGTAGTTATGTTAGTAGCAGTAATAGTAGTGGTGGTAGTCATAGTAGTACTAATAGTAGCAATAGTAGTACTAGAAGTGGTAGTGATATTAGTAATAGTATTTGGTGGTAGTGGTAATAGTGCTAGAAGTAGTAAAAGTAGCAGTAGTAATATTAATAATAGTAGTGTTGTAGTATTCGTCGTACTAGAAATTTGACCTAGTAGTAATCGTACTAAAAATAGTAGTTAGTAATGGTGGTAGTAATGGTACTAGAAGCAGTAGTAATAGTGTTCAGACTTGTAGGACCTGATTAAAACTAGCAGGAATGTCCTGCAGATCCTGAACACATCCTTCATGCTGGTTAGAACAGTTTATACCAAGCGAAAATAAACAAACATAATTAGATAAATAAATAAAGCTGTCGTGCACGTGCCATACGTCAGTGATGTTAATGTCTTGTGTAGATAATCAACAGCGTTGGCTAAAATGGCACATAGCAACCAAGCTAGCAACACAATACCCAATATTTAAACTCTTTTTTAAAGTACTTATACAAACACGACAACCTAATCCTGTTCCTTTACCTTTTATCTATCATGTCTATCATTTATTTCGCTTGTTAAACTTGTCAAGCTTGTTCCTCTGCAACACGGCTAATCAGCTACCAACTAACATGCTAGTCTCCAAAAGTTACAAAACTTCTACAATATATATATTTATTTTATACAACTTACAGTTTCCAGGGCCTGCTGGAAAAGAGACGTCAATTTATTAAACATATCCATGGTTTGGATGTTTTTTTAACAATTCACTAATCGCGAAATTATCACGAGTAGGACATTATTATAACTTTTATTTGGAGCTAAGCCGAGCTTAGCCAGTTTGTTTGGACACATTTCCTTCAACACGTCACTTAGCTTCTCAGCGCGCTGGTAGCCGTATCTCAAATGTATAGCATCCTCACTAGCGCTGCGCACTACGCAAAGGCACAAGAGCACTGGATTACACAGCCTATATAGTGCACTTTGTGTTACTTTTTAGCGATTTGGGATGAATCTGATTTATCTGCTGTGTTTTAAAGGAGCGGGGCGTCCTCTCTCTGGTTATAGCTGATAAAAGTCTGAATTAAATAAATAATTAAAAGTAATGGTTCATGTGGATAAGAGGTAAAAAAAAGAAAAAAAAGAAAATTCAGATTAAAACTCAACTAACTCTAGTTAGTTGAGGTTTAATTACTATGTAACTATATATACATCATATAACTACTACTACTACTAGTAATAAAAATAATAATTATTATTATTTTTATTATTATAAAAAGCAATAGAAAAAAACAAGAATAAAATAAAAAAAGCAGGCATCACATTAAAATTTATTCTAAAAATCATTTTTTATTTAAAAAGAAATGTTTGTTTGTTTTACTTTCTTTTTTGTCTTACTTATTTTATAACTTATTTGAACTTATTTTAAAATTTCTGATAAAATTTATTCACAATTTTTTGAATAAGAAAAATTTTCTTGAAAAAGAAAATTTATTTATTCATTCATTTGTTTGTTTGTTTGTTTTATGTTACTTATTTTTAAAACTATTTAAACTTATTTTATAACTTATTTAAACATATTTTACATTTTTTAATAAAAAACGAATTAATTATTTTTTTATTCTTTTATTTAAGTTTGTTTGTTTACTTATTTATTCATTCATTCATTTTTTGTTTGTTTGTTTATGTTATTTCTTTTTTTATAACTATTTAAGTGTATTTTATAACTTATAACTTATTTATGTTTAACAAAAAAATTAAATATTTTATAAACATTTTTTTATTTTAATTGTTTAATTATATGTATTTATTAACTTTATTTAATTTTAATAACTTATTTACACTTATTTTATTTTAACTTATTTATTTTTGATAATAAATAAAATTATTCATTTACTTGTTTGTTTTTTTTTCCATATTGTAAAAATGTGCTTCATACTGATTCCTTCAGGCACGTGTCAGAGGCGTATTGTTTTATCCAATAATCTAATAATTTAGCATTTAACATGATGTCTATTAGTTATTAAATATATTAATGTGCTCTTTTACTCACACCAATATCTTAATCTTGTGATATCTGTATCTACCTTACCATACTGTATACACTGTACATATCACTGTGTGAAATATTCTCTAAACCCGTGTGTTCCTCAGCCTCCAGTAAAACTAGTAGGGGGTCAGTGATGCCTTGGGGCTGTTTTGCAGCTGTTAATTCAAATCTAATAGCATCAGAGATTTTCCTAAGTACAAAGATATTTCACTGTAAAGAAATGGCTGCATCTGCCAGGAGGTTAAGTCTTGGTCATATCTTGAAGAAGAATTTCGGCATTTATATATATTACTTTAGACCATTAAAGAAAGAGTTTCATTGTCATTAGACTGTACTGGGCCATTCTATAAGGGTGCCAATAATTTTGAAACCAGCAACAGTGTCTCCATATGGAATCTCACCATGTGCTGATTATTTCCATAGGCTATGTTCAATTTTCCAGTTCATTTTCATGACGGGTGCCAATATTTATATCTACCTGGCTGTAGTATAATATACACTATATTGCCAAAAGACACCCCTCCAAATCATTGAATTCAGTTCCTTTCCAACCCCTGAATAACAGCCCCTGAATTCAATGATTCGGAGAGGTGTCCCAAAACTTTTGGCAATATGTACACTATATTGCCAAAAGTATTCGCTCACCTGCCTTGACTCGCATATGAACTTAAGTGACATCCCATTCCTAATCCATAGGGTTCAATATGACGTCGGTCCACCCTCTGCAGCTATAACAGCTTCAACTCTTCTGGGAAGGCTGTCCACAAGGTTTAGGAGTGTGTTTATGGGAATTTTTGACCATTCTTCCAGAAGCGCATTTGTGAGGTCACACACTGATGTTGGACGAGAAGGCCTGGCTCTCAGTCTCCGCTCTAATTCATCCCAAAGGTGTTCTATCGGGTTGAGGTCAGGACTCTGTGCAGGCCAGTCAAGTTCATCCACACCAGACTCTGTCATCCATGTCTTTATGGACCTTGCTTTGGTCACTGGTGCACAGTCATGTTGGAAGAGGAAGGGGCCAGCTCCAAACTGTTCCCACAAAGTTGGGAGCATGGAATTGTCCAAAATGTCTTGGTATGCTGAAGCATTCAGAGTTCCTTTCACTGGAACTAAGGGGCCAAGCCCAGCTCCTGAAAAACAACCCCACACCATAATCCCCCCTCCACCAAACTTTACACTTGGCACAATGCAGTCAGACAAGTACCGTTCTCCTGGCAACCGCCAAACCCAGACTCGTCCATCAGATTGCCAGATGGAGAAGCGCGATTCGTCACTCCAGAGAACGCGTCTCCACTGCTCTAGAGTCCAGTGGCGGCGTGCTTTACACCACTGCATCCGACGCTTTGCATTGCACTTGGTGATGTATGGCTTGGATGCAGCTGCTCGGCCATGGAAACCCATTCCATGAAGCTCTCTGCGCACTGTTCTTGAGCTAATCTGAAGGCCACATGAAGTTTGGAGGTCTGTAGCGATTGACTCTGCAGAAAGTTGGTGACCTCTTCGCACTATGCGCCTCAGCATCCGCTGACCCCGCTCCGTCAGTTTACGTGGCCTACCACTTCGTGGCTGAGTTGCTGTCGTTCCCAAACACTTCCACGTTCTTATAATACAGCTGACAGTTGACTGTGGAATATTTAGGAGTGAGGAAATTTCACGACTGGATTTGTTGCACAGGTGGCATCCTATCACAGTTCCACGCTGAAATTCACTGAGCTCCTGAGAGCGACCCATTCTTTCACAAATGTTTGTAAAAACAGTCTGCATGCCTAGGTGCTTGATTTTATACACCTGTGGCCATGGAAGTGATTGGAACACCTGATTCTGATTATTTGGATGGGTGAGCGAATACTTTTGGCAATATAGTGTATATCAAGCCAATGTGTTTTTTTAATTTTGTACCACAGAAATAACACATGATGTAGCCAAAATAATTTCAGCACTGTAATTTGTACATCGCCAGCTAATGGAGCAGCTAATGGGGCTAATTTTGCGTCACGGAACAGACAGCCCGAGGAAAACGTCTCTGATTTATTTCATCTCCTCGCCACACATCCTTGCTTACGAGAGCAGCCATTACACTGGAATGTTATTAAACCGTAATGCACTGTGAGAAATCCTTTTCGAAATCGGCATAACTCAATGGAGTTCGTTCAGAAAGTGGAGGTTTCACGTACTCTTTTCCAGAAAATGGTGTCATGTAATTTGTTTTGTGTATTTGATACTTCGGAGTTGCTCATTTTACCCGATGGCTCATCTTACCTCTTTCCTCCATAAATAGACCGGATCGAAGAGCTGTTCCTCGTGCTCGCGTGATCTGTAATGATATATTTTTTTGTTTTGCGGTGCAATAAAAATAAAAATGAGAACAAACATATTCAGTTAAGTTATTCATTTCTAATATTCATCCTAAATGAGAAACCTGAGGCAACGGTGGTGAGAAAAATCAACCTGAGATGATCTGAGGAAGAAACCTAGAGAGGAACCAGGTTCAGAAGGGAACCTCATCCTCATTTGGGTGACACTGGACAGTAAATAATGTAAATGTAGATATTGTCCTTTCTTCAGCTGTTTATAATCACGTGGAATTGTGCAACTTGAGGAACTAATAGGTCAGCATAGTTTCCAAGATCATTGTATACTTTCATGAACTCAGGATTCAGATCAGGGCTTTGTGACCACTCCTACACCTTTACTTGAGGTGTTGAGGTGTTACTTCAGAGAGTCCTCCATCGTCATGATGCCATCTAACCATTTTCTCACAAGCACCAGTCTCTTTTCCAGAAAAAAACCCCTCTCCCGCAGCATGATGCTCCCACCACCATGCTTCACAGTTCTTCAGATGGATTAAAAGCACTAATTCTTTCCTGCCGAAAGCTGACTAGATTCCATGAGAGATTCCAAAGACGCTGTGATAGATTCCAATTGATTCTATCCATGGCAGTCTCCTGGGTCAAGGGTTGTCCATCCAGATCTATCACTAGTGGCAGTGAGCACCACCAAGCCACGAGACTCCAACCAGAGCATCTGGAGGTGTCCAAAGTGACATTTGAGTGACAAAAACAGGTCAATGGCCATCTGGTCAAATCCTTAATAAAACTCCCAGAACCTTGAAACCAACACTTTTTCCAACAGAAGCGTTTGGAGTAAATCCTACAACAGGGATGTCTGATCTTATCCGCAAAGGGCCGGTGTGTGGGCAGGTTTCCATTCCAATCAAACAAGAGCTATACCTGTTTAATCAACTGATCTTGGCTTTCAGAAGACTCAGGTGTAGCTTCTGCTGGATTAGAATGAAAACCTGTCCACACACCGGCCCTTTGAGGATAAGATCGGACATCCCTGTCCTACGACATTGAGTAAATGAATAAAAATGGATAAACCATTGCAGTTGTTTGAATCCATTTATTATCCCGTTCTTGAAAACCTTTTTCAAGAGTCTTCCGTTTTCACTTACAGAAATAGCCTTTAATAAAATTGTCCGTTTTTATTTCTGTACGTTTTACTGCCCTGTTCGACCCTGTAACCTGAACACAACTGCCCTGATTAAATATTTAAAGTATCCCTAGGATACAAAAACAGGAAGTAGCATCATCTGAAGTTTTTTGAAGATTAAAGGAAGAAGGGAAAATTCTCTCATTCGACACTTTTACCTAAATCATAGACAGATAAATGATGGAGAATATTCCATCCATGGAATATGCCAACCAGGCATAACATTATGGCCGCCTGCCTAATATTGTGTCCACCTTTTGCTGATAAAACAGTCCTGACCCATCATTCACTGACCCCTCTCTATCAGAACCAGCATTAACTTCATCATCAATTTGAGCAACAGTAGCTCGTCTGTTGGATCGGATCACACGGGCCAGCCTTCACTCCCCACGTGCATCATTGAGCCTTGACCGCCCATGACCCTGTCACCGGTTCACCACTGTTCCTTCCTTGGACCACTTTTGATAGATACTGACCACTACACACTGGGAACACCCCACAAGTGCTGCAGTTTTGGAGATGCTCTGATCCAGTTGTCTAGTCGCCATCACAATTTGTCCCTTCATCAAACTCGCTCAAATCCGTACGCTTGTCCATTTTTCCTGCTTCTAACATCAACTCTGAGGACAAAATGTTCACTTGCTGCCTAATATATCCCACCCACTAACAGGTGCCAGGTCACCAAATAAATGTAGAATTTATAATGAAAATGATAAAAATGACATCTCATTTCAGCAGAAAATCCAACCTGAGATGAATAATTACATCTTCTGAAGGGTTAAACAACATGACCTCTTATTGATCTTTTTTTTAAGCACCGTTATAAGTCAATACAATGGTAAAGTCTCTATAATGTGTGGTGAGTCTAAAGGGTTAACGACTGCAAAGCCGAGTAAAAAGCCCACCCCCAGGCACTGAAACGAGTGCAATGAGAAGATCATGACGAGCTCGGTTGTGACAGGTCACACACATCTCACACACCGGCCACGGAACAGTGAAAAATCAGCCGACTGATTCTGAGATATTCATGGCTGCTAAAAATAGATCCAGAATTATTTCTGCAGTGGGTTATGTAGGTCAAAGCCTCGTGTGAACCCTCGGATAAAAGCTGAGCACCAGCACGAGCTGTGTGTGTGTGGGGGGAACTTTAAATCTTTAAAGTCCAGGACATTTTTTTTGTGACGACCAAACTTGATAGTCTTCAAATATCTGAATTAGTGCCACTGTTGCTATAGCAACAGATAATCCACAGGGATCTTAGATCAGTTAAACATCAATAAATAAATATATTGTTTTTGTTGATAGGTTTATGGAAGGAGTCCATAACTTTGGGGATGACCCCTTCCTGTTCCAACATGACTGCACACCAGTGCACAAAGCAAGGTCCATAGAGACATGGATGAGTGAGTTTGGTGTGGAGGAAATGACCTCAACCCGAGAGAACATCACTGAGATGAATTAGACCTGAGACTGCGAGCCAGTCCAAAACTGTCTTGGTATGAAGTTGAAGCATTAAGAGTTCCTTTCACTGAAACTAAGGGGCCGAGCCCAAACCTTTGAAAAACAACACCTGGATTCAATGATTTGGAGGGGTGCTCCAAAACTTTTGGCAATATAGCGTACCTCTTAAATACACAAAAATGAAACTAAAACACGTGACCTATTATGTTGGCATATACTAGCCGAGTTCTGTAGCTCTTACTACAGTATGTTGATGATGTAATACGTGTTATTACGTCATAATCCCAAAGGGTTCAGGGGTCAAGCAACTTTCAGAATCCGCTCACGCTGTGCAAATTTCCTGTGAGATTAGGCGCAAGAGATTACGAGATCAACAACTACATCTGTAGAGGAAGAAAATCCCCATTCAGGCGAATCTGAATCAAGACACAAATCATTAAACAGAACGGAAATAGCACTTCCAGGACTCTCCTGTCAGAGAGGACAGAAATCCCACCGAACCCCAGGACGATGTCACTGTGTCTGTTCCTGTTGGGTTTTTTTTGAGCAGCACTTCTCAGTCGAGTGACGCTTCACCGCTCCGTCTCACCACTCCGTCCTTTTGAGCTGATCTCTGAATAATTGAAGAGAGAGAAAGAAAGAAAATAAAAAGCACCCTTCCCATGACAGAGACGCGGTGCTACTGTATCGCGACCGCTGCCGGTGTGAAGGGCGTGTCAGAAGTCAGACGAGGGGCCGCTGTCTCTCCAATGCACCATCATCTATTTTTAATTACAATGCACCACTCGTGACTCGGGCGGAAATATTCTCAAATCATTTCTTCAAGAGCTGAGATCAGAAAATTTTAAGGCACAAAAATTGCCATAAATTAATAAAATATTTTAATATATTTTGCTGAATAAATTCTGAATAAATAACTTAATAATAATTAATACTTAATAATTTTTAATACTTAAATAATTACATTTTTTATTCTATATATGTGGCACTTTTTGTTAAAAAAAATTCTTTAATCATGATGTAATAATTCTGATTTTTTTGATTTTGGGATCAATTTCAATATCAATTTCCACATTTTCTGCTCTTCCTTACATGAGATGATGTCGACAGATTGTCACTAAACGATTTAAAAATAAAGGCTAAATTTTGAAACCCTTTTTCCTTCCTCTCTCATTTGATCATTTTTCTTATTGTTGTTGTCATTGTTACTATTCTTATCATTCTTTCCTTTTATTCTCTCACCCTCCTCCTCATCACCATGTATATGTATATATATATATACACACACACACATATACCCCCCCCACACACACACAGACAGAATTAAAGCTCAGAAAGCCTCGCTGCTCACAATGTGCTATAAATAGCCTGTCTGGAGTCAACCCCTGCACACCTTCATCATATTCTTCGCTCTGAATTCCTGCACTCTCTCTCTCTCTCTCTCCCTCCCTCCCTCTCTCTCTCTCCCTTCCTCTCTCTCTCTCCCTCCCTCTCTCTCTCTCTCACTCTCTCTCCTCCCTCTTTTTTCCTCCCTTTCACTTTATTAAGCCACTACAGCATCCCTTGCATTGCTACTTAGCAACAGTCTCCAGGGTTACAAAATGTCTCCCACTCCCCTCATCCCCCTGCGTTATCCCTTATTGCTATCTTAACTTCTTTATTACTTTTTTTCCTGTTGCTGCTTTGTTTGGCACATAAAAGCATTTCTCTCTCTCTCTCTCTCTCAGTTTAGAATGATTCAATTGACTTCGATTCAATTTGATTCATCAGTCGTTCATTCATCTTCAGGAAAAGAGTTTTATTCTGGGAGCACTGGGTGCGAGGAAGTCGTTCACACTGGAGGTTTTGTTTTGGAAGAAAGGAAGGAAAGAAGAGAAGCAGGAATAAACCGATAGTGACATCTGACATGAGGAGAACATACGATATTTCACAGAGACGGAAAGATGAACGCAGGATTGAATTAGGGGTGTGACTTCATAATGAATGAATGAATGAATGAATGAATGAATGAATGAATGAATAAATAAATAAATAAAGATCACTATCTAATATAGCACAAGTAAATTCTCAAATAAACAATATTAAAAATATTTTTAGACATGCTTTTTTAAAGCATTTTTTAAATTAATTAATTAATTAATTCATGTTTTTGCACAGAAAAAAAAACCTTTCTGGAATTTAATGCTTATCTTAGAATTAATTTTTTCTAATTTTTTTATTTTTTATTTTATCACATAAACACTTGATCCACTTCACTTTAAAGTGTGATAATGAAAAAAAAAACATTTTTCTTAATTTTTTTTCTCTTGCTTTCTGATTTTCTCTCTTCCACCTTTCCCAAGGACTAGCCTTATTACAATCCCTTGATCAAATCCTGATCCGGTGATTCACTGAGGATGTTTTCGGCGAAAAGATTAAAGAGTGGCTTTCGGGATTTTACCCACTCGCTCGTTATAATCGGAACTCCTGCGTCACGGATTCAGACTCGCTTCACTGCTCATAATCATGTTTTCAGATTCAGTCATTTTCTTCACATCAAACCCAGAGTCACACTCATGGTCAGAAAGTGAAGGTCATTTGCACTGAAATCATACATTATATTGCCAAAAGTTTTGGGACACAAATCGTTGAATTCAGGTGTTGTATTTCAGTGGTTGGTTCCATTGGTTCCTTAGTTCCAGTGAAAAGAACTCTTAATGCTTCAGCTTCATGCCAAACATTTTGGACAATTTCATGCTTTGTGGGAACAGTTTGGGGATGACCCCTTCCTGTTCCAACATGACTGCACACCAGTGCACAAAGCAAGGTCCATAAAGACATGGATGAGTGAGTTTGGTGTAGAGGAACTTCACAGAGTCCTGACCTCAACCCCATAGAACACCTTTGGGATGAATTAGAGCGGAGACTGTGAGCCAGACCTTCTCGTCCAACATCAGTGCCTGACCTCACAAATGTGCTTCTAGATGAATGGTCAAAAATTCCCATAAATACACTCCTAAACCTTGTGGAAAGCCTGACCAGAATAGCTGAAACTGTTATAGCTGCAAAGGGCGGGACAACTCCATATTACATTCATGTGCATGTAAAGACAGATGTCCCAGTTTTGGACTGTCTCGCAGTCTCCACTCTAATTCATCCCAAAGGTGTTCTGTGGGGTTGAGGTCAGGACTCTGTGCAGGCCAGTCAAGTTCTATTTATTTATTTGTTTATTTATTTAATAAGTGCTAGTTGAAGTGTTTCAGGAAGATGTTGGTCCTCATCCGGCGTGTGAAGACGGTCAGTGAATCGGCTGTTCGGACATCTAGGGGAAGTTCTTTGCAACACCTCGGTTCTAGAACAGAGAAGAGTCCAGATAGACCTACCTCTTACCCTGAGAGATGATTTTATGCTTTGAAACACTTCTAATGTATGATTATAATGTGAATTTTTTAAGCCACACCCTTCCCAGAGTCTGACGCTGGTACGTTGTGACATTAGACATTGTGCTGAAGAAGAACGATGAAGCTATTGTTCAATTTTTTCCTTATTTTTCCACCAAGTCTGATTGAGATGTTAGCAATATATCTTAGCAAATTGATAAAAATATTACTTTAATCTATGTATTTAAAATCTTCTCATTTTTTCCTCAAAATGATTTACGATTACATTTAAACCCTTCAGAACATCCTATCTTTTAACCTCATCATTCTAAACACACACACACACACACACAACACACACACACACAACACACACACACAACACATACACACACACAACACACACACACAAGTTCAACAAGCTTAGTTTCTCCCAGAGCCAATGTTTTCATTTTTGCTCCATTCACACAAGACAAAGAAGTGCCTTTATTTTGCTTTAAGTGCCTTTTAAATTATATATTTGGTCTCCGTGGAAACTATTCATCTGCTCTCATGTGCTTTTTTTTTTATGTGTGTATTATTAACCAGGAATACGGTTCATGAAAAATATAAAAGCACTTAACCACATTGTGTCAATTTAGGGATATTATTATGCCTGGAAATAAAAAAAGGTATAATATGATTTTATTTCATTACGCTAAAAGGATTAGATTTGGACTACATGCTGAATCATCTGGTACACAAGTGTTATTATATTATAGAGGAAGTAGGAAGCTGCTCAATCACCCCACGTTCTTTTATAAAGCATCACTCATTCGATGTTGAAAACACTAAAGCCAAAGACTTTAATATTATGGATGTTTTAAATTTCTACATTTCTGATTTTTTCCCCCTATGCTTCAGATAAACACCTCATGTTAATGCCTCCTCACCTCCTAAATGACAGCTGGCAGTAGGTCTGGCATGGACAGACCTGGGCCACATAAACCCAACCATAACTGGGCCACATCTGGCATGGACAGACCTGGGCCACATAAACCAAACCATAACCAGGCCACATCTGGCATGGACAGACCTGGGCCACATAAACCAAACCATAACCGCGCCACATCTGGCATGGACAGACCTGGGCCACATAAACCAAACCATAACCGGGCCACATCTGGCATGGACAGACCTGGGCCACATAAACCCAACCATAACCGGGCCACATCTGGCATGGACAGACCTGGGCCACATAAACCCAACCATAACCGGGCCACATCTGGCATGGACAGACCTGGGCCACATAAATCAAACCTTAACCGGGTCACATCTGGCATGGACAGACCTGGGCCACATAAACCCAACCATAACCGGGCCACATCTGGCATGGACATACCTGGGCCACATAAACCAAACCATAACCGGGCCACATCTGGCATGGACAGACCTGGGCCACATAAATCAAACCTTAACCGGGTCACATCTGGCATGGACAGACCTGGGCCACATAAATCAAACCTTAACCGGGTCACATCTGGCATGGACAGACCTGGGCCACATAAACCAAGCCATAACCGGGTCACATCTGGCATGGACAGACCTGGGCCACATAAACCAAGCCATAACTGGGCCACATCTGGCATGCCATCATATAAACAGTGCCATCACTGACAGACCTGGTCCGCATCTGCTTGACATACCACTTGCCATGCCAGCACTCAACTAGCAGTGCCGGCTTAATGCCAGATCTGGCCCAGACCCGTCTGCTATCTATTGCTGTGGTCAATAGTAATGTTTAAAAGCCTCTATTATCTTCCCTTCACCAATGGAAACGCCAAACCAGTTTAAAAAAAAACACTGGTATACCCAATCTGAAGCAAATGCATTTCCCACAGATGTCATGGATGAAGGTTGTGAACATGGCAGCTGGACAATCCACCTGGTCAAACAACACTACAAGACAAAGTGTGTGATTGGATCGACACAAAATGGCAGAAAGCGTGTGAGCTTATCTTGTAAGCTCGTGAATTGTTATTAAACCATATTTATGACCAATGTGTAGATACTGAGAAAGGAAAGTGATTGATTTAGCCAAAGGGTTTTTATTTATTTATTTTTGGACTGACCTGTCATATTTGCTAAAGTCTGTGATGTTTGTTTGAGGCTCAATTCAATTCACAAGCTCACACGCTTTCTGCCATTTCGTATTGATCCAATCACACACTTTGTCTTGTAGTGAGATTGACCAGGTGGTTTGTCCAGCTGCCATGTGCACAACCTTCATCCATGACATCCGCGGGCCATTTCTATGCACTGGCTAGACTATAGTACCAAAAGACTCCAAAAAAAATCATGCTAATAGTGAGTGGACCTTTCACCTTAATCAATTATTGAACCAGGAACAGCCAGGTGGATGGATTGGTGGATGGATTGATGGATGGACTGATAGACTAGTGGCTTACTGCCCAGTGTAATAAACCAGAGCCATTTAAAAAAAGCAATTAGCATCTGTTTGCTCTACCCTTAGGGTTCTTTAAGGGTCCACTATCCATTTAATTAAAGGTTGTTTAAAAAAAGTGTTCCCCCCAAAGGGGTGAGCAAAAAAAAATACTTGATGTAAATGTGCTAAAATTTTATGAACTACCTGTAAACTAGCTGGCATGTTGCTAGGTAGCAGACTAGAGAAAAGACCATTGTTAGCATGTTACCTTAGCAAGCAGGTGACGCTTGCTTTAAGTTAAGATGGTGTAAAAATCCAGACGCTGTAGCGCCAAGTCTGCTAGCAGTGACAACCGTAGTGATGCTAGCTAGAGAGCTATATTGTAGCTAGCTAATTCAGAAAAAAGAGCTGAGCTAAAAACAAACTTCTAGCAGCTCAACATAAGTGTAGCTGTAAAGTTTTCAGGAATTCAAGTACACTGTCAACTCCCTGTTTATTTACTACACCTCTTAATAAGAAGACTATCGGCCTGGTTGTCTTCTTAATTATGCGGGTGCTAATCACCTCCTGTCTGGAAAAACCCTCACCCTCACAGAAACGCAACATTTTTAGAACCCGCGTGTGAAAGCAAAGACAAGTACAGACAGGATTAGCAAGACAGGGACAGGTTATATTTAGAATTGATTTATTCTAGGTTTTTTTCTTCCTTTCGAGGTTCACTGGGAGGGTTTGTGCATGCAGTGCCGGAGGCAGCGAGGTCCCCGGAGTGGCAGAGAAAAAAGTGTGATTGGTGGGCATCGAGCTAGGAGACTAGAAGTTTGGCTGAGTCGGCTTGCTCATTAGAGATGAAATAAAGGGCAGTGAGGATGGCAATGGGAGAAACCGAGCTCAAGCACAAGCGTGGACTAGCGCTGCCATGTTCAGCGTGATTATACAGCGCTCGACGCAGCACTCACACATTACTGTTACCCCGGAGTACATTTATCTGCATGGATCCGCTTGGAGAATCATAATTTGGGTTAGTGTACTAAAGGCACTCCATTAAGGGAGGTTTTCCAGGCAAGATTCAATTAATGGAATAAATTAGAGCCTCTCCAGCTGAAGAAACTTAAGGAGTGTGATTATCTTCGAGAACCTTCTGGATGGTATTTAGAGACCCTGTTTAGAGGTATTTAGAGATTCAGTACATTTTCACTTCATTTACACTGATCAGGCATAACATTATGACCACCTGCGTAATATTGTGTTGCCCCCCCCTTTTGCTGAAGGTCTGCTGTGGTATCTGCCACCAAGATGTCCTCTAAGTTGTGAGTTGGAGCCTCCATGGGGCCTTAAAGGATACTTCCAGGACTTAAAGGATACCTTTGATAGATACTGACCACTGCAGACCAGGAACACCCCACAAGAGCTGCAGAAAATTTCAAATCAAAATTTGGCCCTTCATCAAACTCGCTCAAATCCTTACGCTTGTCCATTTTTCCTACTTCTAACATCAACTTTGAGGACAAAATGTTGACTTGCTGCCTAATATATCCCACCCACTAACAGGTGCCATGATGAGGAGATCATCAGTCTTATTCACTTCACCTCTCATTGCTCACAATGTTATGACTGATTGGTGTATATAAAGAAGGAGAACAGCACGTCCCCTGGGCGTTTTATTCCTTTTATACCTCCTGTATGTTGTTTAACTTGGTTTTTGTTTAAAAAGGTTTGCCTCATGAAATATGGCATGAATCAACTCTACATAATTCAATCAAGAAACTTAATATTAATACGGAAACTATACATTTCTTAAATCTGTCTGGAAATCTGGCTGGATACATGGAAGACATGGTTCTGGCAACCCGTATTAAACTGTATATTATATAATTGTGCTGGAATATAAGGATTGATTTTAAAACACTGGACTAAAAATGTTTCTTAACTTTCAATAAGCCAGAACCAAACCTGAAGAATTTTATTAAGGAGCCAGGAAGCAAAAGTGGACTGCTGTGGTATTTACATTATATTCACTGGTCATTGCTGTCTCTTGAGTTATAGCTAATCGGTAATAAGCTAAAAAGAATCCATTTAAAACGAATCGTCGACAGCGACCTACGCGCCATAACCCAGCTGATACGGGGAATGACCTTGTTTTAAATGAAATGAGCTTTTTTCTAGCATCCTGACTCGCTGGAATGGTTCGATGGTGGATAATTTCTCATGCTCAGCTTTGTAATAGTTTTTTTTCTTCTTCTTCTTCTTCCTAAAGCTATTATCTTCTGTCACACACTGAAAAGCTCGGAACAGAGGCTAGATCCAACACAAAGAAAATTTTCCAGGGTGAATGAAAACAAGTGAGAATGTGAAATAGAGACGCTGCGGGTATTTACGCTAGGATAAAGTGTAGTAGCAGTAGGTCTGGCTGATTGGTGATTTTCAGTCAAACAAGACTAGGATTCTATCTAATTATATGGAGAAAGTTATAGAGACAGCATAATATGTTGAATTTGGATCTCCATCCATTGATTTTCTATACCCGCTTTATTCCTAATTAGGGTCACAGGGATCTGCTGGAGCCTATCCCAGCACACATTGGGTGAAAGGCAGGGGTACACCCTGGACAGGTCACCAGTCCATCACAGGGCCACACATATAGACAGACAACCACACACACTCATGGACAATTTAGAATTACCAATCAACCTAATGTACATGTTTTTGGACTGTGGGAGGAAACTGGAGCAGTGGTCATTCTTTTATAACTCCACACTGAAAGGCCCCTGTCTGTTCAAACCCAGGACCTTCTTGCTATGAGGCAACAGTGTTAACCACTAAGCCACCATGATGCCCTGAATTTGGGCAATTTCTAACAGTTGTTAGCTAGCTAGCTACCTACCTTGTGTGTACTCGTTTTTCCCTCTCATTTTTTTCTTCCCAAGCTCCCTGTAATTTTGATGCAGGACCTGCATGCTACGCGAGCTGAGATGTTTATGATATGTTTTGACAGCTCTTTCCACTTGTTAAATAATGCAGTAACAAAATTACGATGCAACTCGAGGTTTTGACGCTGAATTGCCCCCCACCTCCCACGTCAAGCCTTGACAAATGTAAACACGTTTGCTAGTAGTTTACTATCCGATTCGCTACATTAGCTACTTTAATTGGTGCTACGTCTTTCCCGATGGCTGGAGGACATGTGGGAGTTTTTTTTTTTTGCGCTCACGCTAGCGCATGCTTCATTAGCACCTTAATGCACACCCCTACAGATGGCTGTCAAGTGACATACTGATGGTGTCACGCCATTTAATGATACTTGGGACGATTCTTTACGTCGACAGGTTGCGGGTTTGTCACGTGTGTGTGAGTTCGAAACATTTGCAACCGTTAGCAAACGATCGCATGTTCACGTGTAGATTCTTCTACACACGATCTTTGTAAACGAGGTCCTTTGTATTTGCATTTTTTTGTTGTCCTTAAAGAAAAGTAAAGTAAAGTATAAATATTTGACATGTAATGAAGTCAAACGTAGGTGAAGTATAAATATTTTAAATACAGAGGACTTTTTGCATCTAGTGCCTGTATTTTTTTTAGGTTCATTCTTCTACCTTCTATCTCCATGTTTATTTCTCCCACGGTCATGCACTTTTAAAATTTATTTATTCGTCTGAGCTCATATATGTTCACGTGATGATGTCACGTGCTTACTCGAATTCCACGTGCAATTTCAAGAAAGGTCTGGCGTAAACGTGTGGCACGTGCGTCATATTCCGGTTTGTAGAAGTCACTGGAACGTTTTTAGACGTTGATTGTAATTGTTTTGAGACTTTTAGACGTTTAATGGAGTCTGAGGAGAGGAAAAAGCTAAAATAGCTACGAGACAGCGTTAGCTCTCCCTCGCGCACGCTTCTCTCTCACTGTGTGTGTGTGTGTGTGTGAGAGAGAGAGAGAGAGAGAGAGGGAGAGGGAGAGAGGGGGAAAACTCGGCTCTCTGTATCACACTCGACGAGGGAACTGTTTATCCTGCTGCACCTGAGGAGTCTCTCATTATTTCACCACAGAAATGCAGGTGAGCGTTTCAACATTTTATTTATCTTTCTTTTTTCCCCCCGTCAGAATCAAATTCAACAATATTCCAACTAAATCTATTTCTATCCAGTTGTTATTGATCCTTGTAACGACCAGTCCCTGGTTACTTGTCGCTAAGTGACGTCCTTATTAACCGACAATTTCTGTGAAGTGAAGTGGCGCGCGCGCGGGATTATTTTCCAACGGTCGTTTTTTAAAAATGATTTTTGCACGAGCCGCTGTGATGTGGCGCGCGCGAGGATTACGAGGGACCGGGAGCGCGCGCGCGCTGGCGAGCTGCAGCCTTCAAGGTTTGTCCCGGGATATAACCAGGGAATCCTGACAGGGTTTTTGACAGGAATTATCGATCGAATTTATTCCTCCTTTGGTCACCATAGCAACAAATTTCGGCTATATTATTAGTTTATAGAATGAATAAAGTGCGCAGAGTTTAAAGAACACAGTGTCCAAATGACACCTTATACAAGCTTGTAACTGGATTAAAATGACCTATGAACCTGGATTGTTTATGTTTCATAATCAGTATTTTTTTGTATGTATCTTATGATGGCACAAATATTTCTTTCCAGATCTGTAATAATCCCATCGTATATCAAAGATACGTTCGAAAAACGCGTGCTTTCCAATCGTGTGATGGAGTGGACCTGGTAAGTTTCACGCCTCATTCAACACTAAAGGGGTTCCTCGGTTCCTCAAGGGTTCCTCAAGGGTGTTCCTGGATAATTGTGGGTTCTTAATAGGAAAGCGCCCTGGTGTAGGAGGACCCGAGCGCTCGTGGAGAGACGAGCCGCGACTTCTTAAGCTAACTTTGTCCCACGAATGACGCTGATGCTGAATCGAGAGGTCTGAACTTGAAATTGTCGTTAGCGTTTAGAGCTAAAGTAAAGTTGAGTCATTGAGAAGAGAGAGAGAGAGAGAGAGAAGTTTGATCTTATTTAATACAGAAATGATTAAGGGGCGTGGCTACAAAACATCCGCCGAATTGCTACAAGCTATTTTTTAGCATTCGTGGAAGGAGTCTCCAGTGACAGAGCTTCAGGATGGACGAGGACGTTTTCGCTTGTTTTTCTCTCTCTCACAATTAACTTAAGGGCTGTTTTTCGAGCTGCGTTAAATATAACTATAATTTGATAAAAAAAAAGTACAGTGTCATTGTTTTATAAAAAGTATTATCTTTCATAAAGAGTCTAAATGCTCTGTGATACAGAGAACCGTGCAGATATTCGATCCGTGGATCCGTTTCCTGGGTTAGGGTTAGGATTAACCCCAGACTCGGCTTTTTGAGAACATTGTGCTCTTTCGCTTCACTATTGCTCTAGAAAAAGACCTCTTGTCTGTCTTTGGTGTTATAGGACTCATAATGTGTGGGGGTGTTGTGGCTTTAGTGGTTAGCATGTTTGCCTCACGCCTGTGTGGTTGTGGGTTTGATTTCCATCTCCTCCGCCCTGTGTTTCTGGAGTTTGCATGATCTCCCAGTGCTTCGGAGGTTTCCTCTGGGCGATCCGGATTCATCGCCAGTCCGAAGGTATGCGTCGTAGGCTAAATTGTCTGGTGTGTGAGATGTGTTAGGACATCCTGGATAGGGTGTCAACACATCACCCAGACAAATTAGTGATGCTAATCAGCCTATGACGCATACCTTCGGACTGGCGGTGACACCGGATCATCCAGAGAAAAAAAAACCCTTACCTTGTGCCCCGAGTCCCTGGAATAGACTCCTGGTTCCCCTTTGTCCCGCTTTCTCGAAAAAGTGCTAGAGTAAACCGAATGGAAATCTTCATTTCATCAGTGTGAGATCCATAGGATTAAAATCTGAGTGTGAGCACTGCTATGATTCCCATCTAATAGGAAGACAACATTATGCAAATCTCCTGGGACTGCTGTGTATATGCTAAGCGGCGATCGGGAACCGTAGACGTGAGGATGCTAATGGGCGTAATGTTTGTGTTTATGTCAGCCCGTATTCCGCAGGAGCTGATTTCCGGGTCATGCTGAATGACTTTTATGACGTATCTTTCAAGGTCACATTTAGTAGCTATCTAACACATTATAACATAACACATTGTATTATACAGTGGAGCCTCAGCATAAGAGTACGCTCCCTTACGAATTTTTACCTTAAGAATTGAAATTTTGCAAGAAATTTGTGTCGGAATAGAAAGTATTTTCGGCATACGAACGAACCGAAGCTGTTCAAAACTTGCTAGTGGAAAGCCAACCGAAGTTGGTTTACGAATTTTTTTTTCAGTCAGAGAAAGCTGTTTGGAAAGAGTCAACCCACGATTCCAGCGTTGTCTTCGGCATGCGTTCAAAAGCTAGGTGATTTCTCGGGTGTTTTTTTTGTTGACAGATTGGTGGTGTTGTTGGTAGTTGGGTTTGCCGTTAGATGATGACATTCAAGCTGATGATTATCAATCTCGGATTATATTATCATTGATGATCTTTGAGCCAGGGATGTAAACAAGGTCAAGGAATCTAGTATTTTCTCTAATAGAAACCAAATACCAGCCTTCCAAGCATTTAGTCCATATAGCTCAGCTTACACACACACACACACACACACACGGTCATCTGGACAGAAAAGAGACTGTCGGATGGGTGTGATGAATAATTTGGGGTTGATGTAACCTACACTATTGATAAAGAAAAGAGGGAGGATGGATGAAAAGACGAACATTAATTATGAATAACAGATGAACCCAACATTCCCTCTCGCTTTACATGGACCAGTGTCACACTTTTTATTTATTTATTTATTTATTTATTTATTTATTTATTTATTTATTTATTTATTTCGGTGTATCCAAATACATGTTCCAGCCAGTCACGAAAGGATCGTTTAAACCTCACTGCTTCACCTGCTGAATAATCCATTCTGATTGGTCAGAAGGTGTGGCATTTCTGATTGGCCCAGAAGGTGTGGCATTTCTGATTGGTCAGAAGGTGTGGCATTTCTGATTGGCCCAGAAGGTGTGGCATTTCTAATTGGTCAGAAGGTATGGCATTTCTGATTGGTCAGAAGGTGTGGCATTTCTGATTTGTCAGAAGGTGTGGCATTTCTGATTGGTCAGAAGGTGTGGCATTTTCTGATTGGTCAGAAGGTGTGGCATTTCTGATTGGTCAGAAGGTGTGGCATTTCTGATTGGCCCAGAAGGTGTGGCATTTCTAATTGGTCAGAAGGTATGGCATTTCTGATTGGTCCAGAAGGTGTGGCATTATTTTACATAAGCTCTGATTATAAACACTTATTATTATAATTTCTATAGTATATAATAATTACCGATTTTGGTCAGAGTGTTGAAGTTTTACTTAGCATTTTATCGAAGTCTCCAGTGTCAGTCATCTGTTTCTCAGTAATCTGACTATATTATAGTGTTTTTATTGATTTATTGATTTATTGTTTTATTAACTTCAAGACAGAATAGTAGAGAAGCTGATGAACGAATGACTGTTTACATTTTTCAGACTTCAAAAGCAACAATAAATGGATAAAAAAAGACAAGTTAGAATGTTGTTTAATAAAATAGCTAGAGCAACAGGAAGTCCAGAAATTAAATATTTATCCTGTAGATACATGCTATAAATGATCCGTTGTGTAACGATGCTGAATGTTTGATGACTCGCTCCATCATCTCCACCATTCTCCATCAGGTTTTCGTTCCACCTGAGCACCGGAGCCACGCCTGACTCCATTTGCTTAATCAAATGCATCTTGTTCTTCAAACAAAATATTTGGTGGGAGTGCTATCTGTACGGAACAAGAGCCCACAGGCACACCTGACCCTTTGTGGGATTGAAGAACATACAAAGTACATACAAAAAGCATCAGCCGTTTGATGTGACGCAACACGTCTCTCCGTGTGACCGAGCTCTGTTCAATTTGGTTTGGTTTTTCCCCCTGACAAACCGTCCGTCTGACACCGTGAACCCGATACCTGCATACGAAACCCAAGCTGTGTGGGTTTATTTTGGAATGTGGTTTGACCAGAGCGGCAGTAAGAGACCTGGACGTCTCTCGAACGGCTAATATGTGATGGAAATGCAACAGATATAGACAGACGCAGCTGTAGCATTTAATTATTATTTAAAGAAGCAATTAGACCGGATCAAGCGAATTCAAGGAATATTCTGAGTTTTCCGCAGATTCCAGCCAGCTCATATACACTATATTGGCAAACGTATTGGAACATCTGCCTTTACATGCACATGAATGTAATATGGAGTTGTCCCGCCCTTTGCAGCTATAACAGCTTCAACTCTTCTGGTCAGGATTTCCACAAGGTTTAG
>NC_080714.1:3676758-3691758 GCF_019097595.1 Hemibagrus wyckioides
TTAGCCGTGCCGTGTTTACTAAGAGCGGAGTGATGGCGCACAGCACAGCGTGTGCTTGATGGTGTTTTAATGGAACAAACCCACTCTAATCTAGTGTACAGATCTCCAGCCGGTTTTCCACGCCGTGCTGCTGCAACACACACGTCTCATTTATTATTCAGCGTCCTTGCACATTTACTCTCTTTAACGGTCCGAAGACAAATCCTGTGCAGAGGAAAACAAAATCCCAACCCACACTTAAACTGTAAATATAAACGCTGACCAGATCTCCCATGATCCGTCAGCAGACCAAGAGCATGGGATCGTCGGGAGAATTAGATGTTTTTCAGACCTTCAGTTCGCTCTGTTGCTTTGATCAGTGGCTTTTTCCGTAATGTTAAGCAAGGGATAAAACACTGTTACATAAAAGGTGCCGGAGAACTGGGTAGCAGGGTAATGAGTCTCGATTTCTAAACGAGTTAAAGGGGATAAACTGGTGAAACCGTTAAGATGGAGCTGTGGATTTTTGTAAGTGATGTCAAATTTACTGCGTGTGCAGCAGCAACACACTGTACTGCTGCACTCTACTGCAAGTGTCTTGGTGTCCTAAAAGCTTTTTTAATAGCAGGTTTTTATAGTAAAATATGAAAGGAATCTAAAAGGAAATTATAATTTTGGTTTCAAGCTTTAGTCTAGTAAGCTGGAAAAAAAAAGAACCAAGCAGGCAGTTTTAAACATGCTGATTATTTATATATTTTTTATTGCTTTATTGATTCGTAAATGGATTCATTCATTTATTCCTTGCTTCACAGTTTGATTCATCGATTCATTTATTATGTCATTGATTGATTCATTCATAAATTGATTTATTCTTAGTCTGAGTCATTGGGTTCATTAATTGATTGATTCAGTGATTCATAAAATGATACACTGATTCATATTGCTTTATTGATTGATTCGTTGATTTGTAAATTGATTTGTTCATTTATTCCTTGCTCTACAGTTTGATTCATTAATTGATTCAGTTATTGTGTCATTGATTGATTCATAAATTGATTCATTGATCACTGAATGATTCATTGTTTAATAATTTAATAATTGTTTTTCCTGACACTTGTTTCACCATACACTTTTTTTCTCAAATTTTTCCTTTCCTCACGCTCTTTAATTCATTGATTGATTCCTTGATTCACTTATCGATTCAGTGATTCATAAATTGATACACTGATTCATATTGCTTTATTGATTGATTAATTGATTTGTAATTGATTGATTCATTTATTTCTTGCTTTACAGTTTGATTCATTGATTCATTATTCGATTCAATTATTGTGTCATTGATTGATTGATTCATAATTTGATTCATTCTTTGATTCTTTGTATGAGTCGTGGGTTCATGAATTAATTCAAGGGAGCCTTAATTGATTGATTCATTAAACACTGAGCGATTCATTATTTAATAATTGTTTAATAATTGTTTTTCCTGACACTTGTTTCACCCTACATTTTTTTTCTCCAATTTTTCCTTTCCGCACACTCTTTAATTCATTGATTGATTCCTTAATTTACTGATTGATTCAGTGATTCATACAATGATATGCTGATTCATATTGCTTTAATTGATTTGTAAATTGATTCATTAATTTATTCCTTGCTTTACAGTTTGATTTATTGATTCATTAATTGATTCAGTTATTATGTCATTGGTTGATTGATTCGTAAATTGATTCACTGTATGATTCTTTGTAGGAGTCATGGATTCATTAATTAATCAAGGTTGGCTTCACTGATTGATTCATTGAGCCTTTGCTTGATTATTTGATGCTTTATGTGATTCATTATTTAATAATTGTTTTTCCTGACACTTGGTTCTCCTTTAAGACATCCTTTTCCATTCCTCACGCTCTTTAATTCATTGATTGATTCCTCGATTCACTGACTGATTCAATGATACATAAAATGATTCATATGTTAATTAATTGATTCAGTCAGTTTGTGATCGATTGATCTATTGATTCATTCTTCTTTGATTGATCTATTGATTCAGATTCTTTGATTCATTCACTGATTCAGTCATTGCTTCATGGATTGATTCCTTACTTATTCATGAATTAATTCAAAGATGGCTTTATTAATTCATTCGTAATTAATTCATTGATTCAGCGATTAATAAATCTTAGTTATTTAAGCCCTTAAGATATTGTTTTCCTTTTCCATGTACATTCTCAAACCATGGAGCTCCATTAACCCTGGCTGAGAGTAAAGGAGAAACGTGTGAGATTTGCATATTAAAAAAGAAATGCTGGATGTGAGATAATGAACGGGGCTTCGACCTCATTTACATTTTCACACCATGTCCACGTTTATGGCCTTTCTGAAAAAAAGGGCTTTTGATTTTGCAGATATTTATATCATCTACACGGAGTCATTATATAACTCTCTCTCTCTCTTTCTCTCTCTCTCTCTTTCTCTCTCTCCCTCTCTCTCTCTCCCTCTCTCACTCTGCCCCTCTCTCTCTTTCTCTCTCTCTCTCTCTCTCTCTCTCTCTCTCTCTCTCTCTCTCTCTCTCTCTCCCTCTCTCTCTCTCTCTCTCTCTCTCCCCCTCTCCCTCTCTCTCTCTCTCTCTCTCTCTCTCCCTCCCTCTCTTCTCCTCACCCTGTGGAACGCACTGAAATAGTTATGCAAATTATTTTATCCCCTTTGCCAAGTCGCTTTATATGATCTCCTCCCAAACTTCTCGCTATAGCCATCATTTCCCTCGTCACTTCCCTTTTCTATCCATGCGTCCACTCCTTTCTCTCTCTCTTTTCTCTTTTCCTCCACTTCATTCTATATTTTTATCTCTCACACCCTTCTCTCTTTCTTACACCTTCTTATTCTCTCTGCTCTGTAAATATACTGTAATACTGCCAGGTTTTGAATACTGCATGGAAGCCAATTTTTTTCTTTTATTTTTGTCCGGTTGCTATTTTGGTGGTCTAAAATGACGCAGATGGCACGTCGTTACGATCAAGGCTGCGATGCCGATGCTGGATTTGCGAACAATTTTATCCAGGATTGCTGTTGCGTTGCTGCCTACTGAGACTTTATCACAGATTCAAGGCCAAAGACTTAATCTTGACTTCCTGCTTTGGCTTGATATGGAACTGGTTGGAACTGGTTTTGTGGATTTTACTTAAATGGATCATTAACATACATGAACATCATGTTATTAGTTAAATAAATTACATAGCCAAGAGCTTTTCACAGCTGAGGAATGAAATTGGCTTGCTTTGGGTTTTACGCTGCTCATGATTAAATGAAGCAAAAAACAAAACTAAACAAATGTTGGGTGTTTAGGGTTGAAAACACATTCGTAAAATTCTTCATTTGGATATAAAGTGTCGGAAAACAAACGTCTTGCTTAGAAATCACAAAAACAAGCATAAAGAACAGAGTCGATAAATGCTCAATAAACAACTGTGTATTTATAAAAAATAAACATTCAAACATTTTGTCAATTCAATCAAATCAGTTGATGTTGTTTTTTGTTTGTTGTTTGTTTGTTGTTGTTTGTTTGTTGGTCCAAATCTCCAGAACATTTTTGCAGCTCGACAGCTCTGTCCTTTGGCTAATGTTATCAGCTCACAAACCTCAGCAAATTAAATAAAACACGTCATGTTTGGTTCGGTTCCTTCTGTAGAGTCGATTCAGATTCGAATCGTTTGTTCTTGACGACTCACCAAATGATTCATTATCATTCTGTTTTTTGGTCAATGACCTCAGCAAATTAAATAAAACAGGTCAGGTTTGATTCAGTTCCTTCGGTCAAGTTGATTCAGATTCGAATCGTTTGTTCTCAACGATTCACCAAATGATTCGATATCATTCTGTTGTTTGTCGATGACCTTTAACTTCATTTATAGTTTCAGATATCTGTATTTTCCTGTTTTTGCTCGGCTTTTGGCTTTAAAAATGACATTTTCTAAAAATCTTGGCGTAAGAATCTTAAAAATGACAAAAAATTTATTTTGTTTGGAAATGTGGAACTGATCTGATTGGATATCACAGCAGGCTCTCTAGCCACACCTCCTGATAATATATTCGCTATCGTCCCGCCCCCATTTTAAAAACCACTGTTCACTATGATCTTATTATGAGTTTGCGATTTGTTTACAATTACACACACTACACCAATATTATTATCAGTTCATTTTTCATTTTCTTTTTTCTCTCTATTTCTCACTCAATTTCTCTCTTTTTTCTCTTCTTCTTTCCTCCTCTGACATTAATTAAGCTCAATATAACTAATTTTTTCCTAGTCATAGATATATTTGAACTTTTATTTCAATCTTCTCTCTCTCGCTCTCTCTTTCTCTCTCTCTCTCTCTCTCTCTCTATCATGCTCTCTCTCTCGCTTTCTATTTATACCCCCAATGGTGTTAGCGCATATTCGGGACGGAGCATTTACACTTCTCCACTTCATCCCTCCCCTCCCTCACTCCTGATTTTCTCCTCCATCGAACCCCCCTGGAAGACAAAAGCCGGGTTCTGAGCTTCTTCTGTCTTTCATCTCATCCCTCGCTTCCACAGTGGTGTCTCAGCCTCAGCTTCGCTCCCTCCCAGGGGTCTGACATGCCTGCTGGCGACTTCAGATTCTCTTTAATCACTGAGCAGGGGAGAATTACACCGTATGTGTGTGTGAGTGTGTGTGTGTGTGTGTGTGTGTGTTTGATCTGACCGGACTGTTCCGCATGTCTTACAGCTCAGCTCAACTCAGTCAGGTCAACAGGAAGGACATTGAGGGATTAGAGATGATGGTTACTGCTACTGAGGTTTCTGCAGCGTGTAAGACAACCAAGCACATTATTTTCATCCCTTTTTTTTACAGGGATAAACAGACGAAACTTAAAGAAAGACTTGTGTGAGAACTTTGATCAAACTTTAATAGGCACAACTTCGTCTTGTGAAGCAGCCAAGAGGATCTTGTACTCTAGCTGCGACAAAAAATATGACTTCTAGTGCCTGCACTAACAGGGTTTTCCAGTCCCTCCTGGATTGCCATCACAGATATTTTTTGTAAAAAAATCGACCAATCTTTGCGATATTCTGAGAAGCTTGCGATTTTCTGCAGATTCGGCTCGAGACGCGTCATGTGGCGTCATCACAGCACGTGTTCAACTTCCATTCACGTGTGTGGAACATGAGCACAGCTCTCACAGAGAGTCATTACATATGTGTCTCAATGCTAGGAGTTTAAAGGAAGAATCCTGTGCTTGTGATTTCATCAGTTCGAGTAGTTTTCCGAACAAAACTCTATCAAGTCAAGAAGCATTTCTGGCATTTTACATTTCTGGCATTTGGCAGACACTCTTATCCAGAGCAACTTCCAATTTGTCTCATTTTATACAACTGAGCAATTGAGGGTTAAGGGCCCAGCAGTGGCAGCTAGGTGGACATGGGATTCAAACTGGCAACCTTCTGATCAACACCTTAACCACTAAACCTGGGCTTGAGATTGGCACTGAGAGTTAACTGAGAGTCAGCTCCCTGCCTGGGAATCGAACCCAGGCTGCGGCAATGAGAGCTGTTGCTAGATCACCAGGAGGCTCAAATGAGGGACATTATTATTTCCTTATTATATTATAAAAATAATCCATTTTTCTCTAAGAAGTATGTACATGTAAAATAGCATGCTGTGAATAATAGTGGTGCTGAAAACAGGAATTTGGAGCAGGAATTTAATTGGAAGCTGTGGATTTCCTTTTCAGGACTGTTCATGGATATCAGGAATCTTTTGATTTGTTTTTTTTTTTTGAGGTCATTTCCTGTTATGTTATAAGCACGAAATGCATACCAAATATACCAACATACCAAGAATTCCACAAATTTCAGGAATTTTCATCATTTGTCACATGGAAGCCCAAAAACCAAGCTACCACCTTGTGGGATTCTGCTTCACAGGGTTCATTTTTCCTCTTCACCTTCTCATCTCTCCTGCCATTCAGGCTGGACTCTCTCAGGTTAGCATTTCCAGCTCAGTTTGCTCCGTTCTTCCACTCTGAGCCGAATCAATGTCTGTGTTTATCTCCGCGAGGCTCCTCTCAGGCTGCTGCTGAGATCTTTTGTGAGACTTCCTTCGTGCTTTTGTGTGCGTATATAAAAAGCCTCTTTTGTCAAAGTGTTTGCAGCTCCCTCTCGTATTGATGTGTTTTATAGAGTGACTCTGAATAATTGAGAGCTCGTCTGAGAGATCTGTGAGTTGCGGCTTGCCGAGGAGGAAGGAGGTGACAGGTGGATTCCTCCAGTAAACACGCCATCAACTGGGTTTTTACTGGAGCTGCCATTTTGATTGGCATGATTAATGAGCGCCTGAAGGTTGGCACTGTAGCACAGAGATAGAAGAGTGAGGAGAACAGACACGGGTTAGAAAACCTGGTTGTTGCTCTATACTTGCTGTCAGTGCTGCTGTTATTGACAATTAATTAACACCTTCTGACCGATCAGAACCCAGAATTCCACCATGCTGTGGCACAAATCAGAACCCAGAATTTTACCATGCTGTATGACCAATCAGAGCCCAGAATTCCACCATGCTGTGGCACCAATCAGAACCCAGAATTCCATTGTGCTGTGGAACCAATTAGAACCCAGAATTCCACCATGTTGTATGACCAGTCAGAACCCAGAATTCCACTGTGCTGTGGAACCAATCAGAACCCAGAATTCCACTGTGCTGTGGAACCAATCAGAACCCAGAATTCCACTGTGCTGTGGCACCAATCAGAACCTAGAATTCCACAATGCTGTGGCAAAAATCAGAACCCAGAATTTCACTATCCTGTATGACCAATTACAACCCAGAATTCCACCATGCTGTATGACCAATTACAACCCAGAACTCCACCATGCTGTATGACCAATTACAACCCAGAACTCCACCATGCTGTATGACCAAACAGAACCCAGAATCCCACCATGCTGTACACCAAACAGAACCCAGAATTCCACCATGCTGCAGCACCAAACAGAACCCAGAATTCCTCCATGCTGCAGCACCAAACAGAACCCAGAATTCCACCATGCTGCAGCACCAAACAGAACCCAGAATTCCACAGTACTGTGCCACTACTCAGAACCCAGAATTCCACCATACTGTGGCACCAATCAGAACACAGAATTCCACCATGCTGCGGCACCAAACAGAACCCAGAATTCCACAGTACTGTGCCACTACTCAGAACCCAGAATCCCACCATACTGCGGCACCAAACAGAACTCAGAATTCCACAGTACTGTGGCATCAATCAGAATCCAGAATTCCACCATGCTGTATGAGCAATCAGAACCCAGAATTCCAGCGTGCTGTACACCAGTCAGAACCCAGAATTTCAGCATGCTGTGGTAAACCCAGCAGATCTTAGTGACATTAGAGAGAAGTACCTTTACTGCCGTGTGAGAATGTGAACTATTTGTTCTTTGTAGAGTTGTTTGATCTTCTGTCCATCAGAGGCTTAACTCTCACACTGACCCGTAGTGTAGTGCTCATCTTTTGCAGTGATTCAGCTCTGTGCTCACGGTCAATCCCTGACTCATCCTCAAAATCCACTTCTTCCTTATTCTTCCTACAGACGCGCTCCCAGCTCATTTCACACACTTTGCTGCTGACACCAAATGAGCCTTAAAATATACAGTTGTTACATTTGCATGCATAATAATCTGCTAATAAGATCATGAATAGCTCAATTTGGGTACAAAAAAACTCCTTATGAATATCTTTCTGTTTAAATGAGGTGGATAATCTGGTTAACCGTTTAAACTCCTGGCTTCAGTTATTACTATGAATTATTTATTACAGTAAAGCTAATTGGAAATGATTGTTATGAGAGTGCAGAATGTTTGTCCAGACACTGGTGTGTCCTGACAGATTACAGGGTTAATAATGACTTAAATATAGAGGAACTTGTTATGTGAACTTGTAAACTTAGTTACTTTTAGCATTTTGTACATCCATTTTGCACAATCTGATGACCAACTGACCAACATAACGACCAACATGGCAACCACCTAACCAAAATGATGACCAGTCGACCAACATGACAACAAACCAACCATCATGGTGACCAACTGACCAACATGTCGACCAACCAACTAAAAATGCGACCAATTTACCAACATGGCAACCACCTAACCAAAATGGTGACCAATTGACCAACATAACCACAAACCAACCAACATGGTGACCAACGTTGCAACCAACCAACCAACATGGTGACCATCCAACTAAAATGGTGACCAACTGACCAACATGGCATCCAACCAACCAAAAGGTAACCAATTTACCAACATGGTGACAAACCAACCACCAGGGTGACCACCCAACTAAAATGGTGACCAACAGACCAATATGACAACAAACCAACCATCATGGCCACCAACTGACCAACATGTCGACCAACCAACTATAAAGGTGATTTGGGCAATTTACCAATTTAGGCAATTTCGGCATAAAGGCAATTTACCAACATGGCAACCACCTAAGTAAAATGGTGACCAACAAACATGACAACAAACCAACCATCATGGCAACCACCTGACCATGTCAACCAATCAACTAAAAAGGTGACCAGTTTACCAACATGGAGACCACCCAACTAAAATGGTGACCAATCAACCAACATGGTGACCAACCAACCAACATAGCAACCAACTGACCAACATGGTGACCAATCAACTGACCAAAAATGCAAGCAATTTAACTGACATGGCAACCAACCAGCCAACATGGTGACCAACATGGAGACCAAACAAACAAATTTGTGACCAACCAACCAAAATGGGGTCCAATTGAGTACCACAGTGAAGAAAAACTGACCAATTAGGGACCAACTGACCTACAGTAAAAGTTCTTTAAGGAAAAAAAAAATGGTTTTCTTCCAACTTTCCTTTAAAATAATTTTTCTCATACAAATGGATCTAAGCGCTCATTTATTTACACTCTTGTTGTCATGGTAACAGTGGCCCTAAATACAGCTCATGGCACATATGCACACGTGAACAGGGTTGAGATTGCATTTAATTTACATGCGATTGGGGATTTCTTTAGGCTGAGTGTATACATGCCTCTCTGAGAGGAGAGCAGCGAGAGGAGTGAGATGAGCGAAAGCAGTGAGAGCAGTGAGATGAGTGAGAGCAGTGAGATGAGTGAGAGCAGTGAGATGAGCGAGAGCAGTGAGAGGAGTGTGATGAGTGAGAGCAGTGAGATGAGCGAGAGCAGTGAGAGGAGTGTGATGAGTGAGAGCAGTGAGAGGAGCGAGAGCAGCGAGAGGAACGAGATGAGTGAGAGGAGCGAGAGCAGTGAGAGCAGCAAGAGGAGTGAGATGAGCGAGAGCAGTGAGATGAGTGAGAGCAGTGAGATGAGCGAGAGGAGTGAGATGAGTGAGAGCATTGAGAGGAGCGAGAGCAGTGAGAGGCACGAGAGCAGCAAGAGCATTGAGATGAGTGAGAGGAGTGAGATGAGCGAGAGCATTGAGAGGAGTGAGATGAGCGAGAGCAGTGAGAGGAGTGAGATGAGCGAGAGCAGCGAGAGGAGTGAGAGCAGCGAGAGGAGTGAGATGAGCGAGAGGAGCGGGAGCAGTGAGAGGAGTGAGATGAGCGAGAGCAGTGAGAGGAGCGAGAGCAGTGAGAGGAGTGAGATGAGCGAGAGCATTGAGAGGAGTGAGATGAGCGAGAGGAGTGAGATGAGCGAGAGGAGTGAGAGCAGCGAGAGGAGTGAGATGAGCGAGAGGAGCGGGAGGAGTGAGATGAGCGAGAGGAGTGAGATGAGCGAGAGCAGTGAGAGGAGTAAGATGAGCGAGAGCAGTGAGAGGAGCGAGAGCAGTGAGATGAGCGAGAGGAGCAAGAGCAGTGAGAGGAGCGAGAGCAGCAAGAGGCGTGTGATGAGCGGGAGGAGTGAGAGCAGCAAGAAGAGTGAGATGAGTGAGAGCAGTGAGATGAGTGAGAGCAGTGAGATGAGCGAGAGGAGTGAGATGAGTGAGAGCATTGAGAGGAGTGAGAGCAGTGAGAACAGCGAGAGGAGTGAGAGCAGTGAGAGGAGTGAGAGCAGTGAGAGGAGTGAGAGCAGTGAGAACAGCGAGAGGAGTGAGAGCAGTGAGAGGAGTGAGAGCAGTGAGAGGAGTGAGAGGAGTGAGAGCAGCGAGAACAGCGAGAGGAGTGAGAGCAGTGAGAGGAGTGAGAGGAGTGAGAGGAGTGAGAGCAGCGAGAGGAGTGAGAGCAGCGAGAGGAGTGAGAGGAGTGAGAGCAGTGAGAGGAGTGAGAGCAGCGAGAGGAGTGAGAACAGCGAGAGGAGTGAGAGCACGTCAGTGGCAGATAAACACTAATCAGGATGAAGAGCCGGTGTGGATGTCGTCTGAAAGGGGTGTTATGTAATGTGTAATTATCACGCTGAGTGATTGTCAGTGACCTGACACATTGCATCGTGTCACAGGATCATGTCGCCCTCCGAGGCGCCGGTGATGATGATGATGATGATGATGATGATGATCTCTTTCCATGCACATGAGCTAATTATACATACACATACTGCTGGGAAAAAGTTTTGTTTCTGTCTTTTTGTTTGTTTTTCTTTGTTTTCTTCTCTCTCTCTATGTCTTTTCAAAAATGTTTGTTTCTCTCTCTCTCTCTCTCTGTTTCTGTCTCCCTATATCTGTCGATCTCTCTCTCTCTCTCTAATGTTATTTCTGTGTACATGCCCCCCCTCTCTTGCTCACTCTTTCTCTCTCTCTCTATCTCTCTCTATTTCTGTCTCCTTATATCTGTCGATCTCTCTCACTCTCTCTAACTTTCTTTCTTTCTGTCTTTAACTTTCTTTCTCTCTTTAACTCTCTCTCACACTCTCTCTCTGTTTTTCTTTCTCTCTCTCTCTCTCTCTCTCTTTCTGTCTGTCCTGCAGGAGGATGGGAAGATAGTGGACGGTGGACTGCTGGGTGATGCTAACGGTGTGGGTTCGGGCTCTGCGAGGCAGAAGGACAGTGGGAAATGGCAGAGGCCTCGGTTCACACGGAAGGCCCTGATGAGGTGCTGCCTGCTCCGCTGGATCATCGCCAGCACCGGCCCTAAAGAGCAGGGTGAGCCTGTACTGTACACACACACACACACACACACAAACACACACACATTATTAAATACATCATGAGCCATAATATTTAACTAACTAGTCCTAGTGACTAGTAAATATTAGTGGTCTGCAGAAGACACATACTAACCAAATGCTGTGCTGTAATGAAACGTTGCAGTTTGTTTCAATGAATCATATTGATGGTGAACTGAATCATATCAGATCAGTAGTGGACAGAAGTACATTGAGTCATTGGAATGTGTGTCCCAGAATGCAATGCAGCTATATGATGCAGGTGCACTTAGACAGAGAGAGAGAGAGAGAGTTCAGAGTTGATCAGTGAATTGAATCATATCAGTGCTGAATCGAATCATATCAGTGCTGAATCAGATCATACCAGTGCTGAATCAGATCATATCAGTGCTGAATCGACTCATATCAGTGCTGAATCAAATCATATCAGTGCTGAATCAGATCATATCAGTGCTGAATCAGATCATATCAGTGCTGAATGGACTCATATCAGTGCTGAATCAAATCATATCAGTGCTGAATTGAATCATATCAGTGCTGAATCGAATCATATCAGTGGTGAATCAAGTCATATCAGTGCTGAATCAGATCATATCAGTGCTGAATCGACTCATATCAGTGCTGAATCAGATCATATCAGTGCTGAATCAGATCATATCAGTGCTGAATCAGATCATATCAGTGCTGAATCAAATCATATCAGTGCTGAGTCAAATCATATCAGTGCTGAATCGAATCATATCAGTGCTGAATCGAATCATATCAGTGCTGAATCAAATCATATCAGTGCTGAATCAAGTCATATCAGTGCTGAATCAAATCATATCAGTGCTGAATCAAATCATGTCAGTGCTGAATCAAATCATGTCAGTGCTGAATCAAATCATATCAGTGCTGAATCAAATCAGATCACTGCTGAATCAAATCATATCAGTGGTGAATCAAGTCATATCAGTGCTGAATCAGATCATATCAGTGCTGAATCAGATCATATCAGTGCTGAATCAGATCAGATCACTGCTGAATCAAATCATATCAGTGCTGAATCAAATCATCCCAGTGCTGAATCAAGTCATCCCAATGCTGAATTGAATCATATCAACATTGAATCAAATCATATCAGAGCTGAATTGAATCATATCAGTCCTGAATTGAATCATATCAGCAGTGAATCAAATTGTTTCAGTGCTGACCAGAATCGTTAGATAGATAGATCATTAGTGGACTAAAGCACAGAACTGTTGGACTTTCCAGAATTCAGTGCAGCTATATGATGCAAACAAAAATATTTAAAATATAAAATTGCATATGTGTGTGTGTGTGTGTGTGTGTGTGTGTGTGTGTGTGTTTGTGTGTGTGTGTAAATGGGACTTGCAGAGTCATTGATCAGAGTGGATCAGTGATTGTAGTAAGTGAAAGTCATATAATAAGATCTATAAAAATTGGTGGACTTTTATGTCAGAAATGAATTCTTTAATTCTTTAAAACGAGGATCTGAGTGAATATCATTTCGGTTTAGTGTGATGGCGGTTTAGGTCACGTTTTTACCTTTATGTAGCAGTCATAAAACCGGGCTTGTAAAACGAACCGGAGGACACCGATGCACGAGGAAGAGGAGGAGGCGCTGAGTGAGACATAAGAAACGGATCTAATTATAGAAACTCATCAGTTGAGTCGTATTTGCGTGATAGATGCTGTGCGGTTAATGCGGTTAATAATCAGCGGCCTGCTCTTGTTTTTAATTTAACCTGATATAGAGCGGAGATAATTTAATTTCGGAGCGATGGAAGCCGGTGTTTAATTTTGTGTACGGAATCCATCGAGCTCCTGCGTGAGTAATGACGCCGTGCTGACTGATTGTAGAACACACATAACAGATGGCACACGCCTGAAGCTCATAATGAGCGCTGCATGCAACCATCACACACACACACACACACACAGTAATGACTTTGAATATATTTGGATGCGAACATTTGAACACAAGCAGTGGGTGACGGGGCTTCTATATTTGGATCATCTGCATCAGCTGTGTTTGTTCAGGTGTGAGGAAAAGTATTGGCACCCCTACAGATGACCACGTTTGACCTCATAAATCTCGTACGTGTGTGTCGCTAGAAAGTGCACTATTTAGGGAGATTTGCGTTCTGTAAATCCCACAATGCACCACAAAAAAATAATTCGGAAAATTCGAAACATCCTGAGGTGTGTTATTGCTCTTTAGTCTCTCGACATCTGGCCCACGGGGCGAAACTCCACCCCCTTTCCAGTTCCGCACAGTGCATTTGTAATAAACTGGTGTATAAATAAATGATCTGTTTGCAGCAGCGATGCATACAGAGAGCTTTTTATATACTTGTCTGTTTGTGTGCTGCGATATAAAGACGCAGGGTGAAAACACGCCGCGGGAGAAAGGAACAGGTGGATAAAGGTGGACACAGGGGCAGTGGGATGAAATGACCCAATACTGACAATATTAACAACCTAGATAAAATCTAATGAAAATGCCCAATGAGCCAAACCCCACCCACCCCCCACGCACACACACCAACCAAACACACACACACCAACCAAACACACACATAATATGTGATGTTTAAAGTGCTAATAGTTAAGAAATTCAGGCTCAGATCCTAAGGAGCTCAGGATTAATCTCAAATCCCGTGTTGGATTAGTCGGATCTCATACCTGTGTACAAAAACCTCCACTTGTACAAAATGTACAAAAGTAACGTACAAAACCTTGTACATTACTGTTCCCTTAAAATATCACATCAAGCAGAGACCTGGACATGTGACTGAAACTGAATGGGAAAGATAAAACTGTTGAAGAGTAGAAAGATATCAAAAATAGATAGATAGACAGACAGACAGACAGACAGACAGACAGACAGACAGATAGATAGATAGATAGATAGATAGATAGATAGATAGATAGATAGATAGATAGATAGGAAAAGGATGGATGGATAGATAGATAGATAGATAGATAGATAGATAGATAGATAGATAGATAGATAGACAGGAAAAGGATAGATAGATAGATAGATAGATAGATAGATAGATAGATAGATAGATAGATAGATAGATAGATAGATAGATAGATAGATAGATAGACAGGAAAAGGATGGATAGATAGATAGATAGATAGATAGATAGATAGATAGATAGATAGATAGACAGGAAAAGGATAGATAGATAGATAGATAGATAGATAGATAGATAGATAGATAGATAGACGGGAAAAGGATAGATAGATAGATAGATAGATAGATAGATAGATAGATAGATAGATAGATAGATAGATAGATAGATACACTATATTGCCAAAAGTATTCGCTCACCCATCCAAATAATCAGAATCAGGTGTTCCAATCACTTCCATGGCCACAGGTGTATAAAATCAAGCACCTAGGCATGCAGACTGTTTTTACAAACATTTGTGAAAAAATGGGTCGCTCTCAGGAGCTCAGTGAATTCCAGCGTGGAACTGTGATAGGATGCCACCTGTGCAACAAATCCAGTCGTGAAATTTCCTCGCTCCTAAATATTCCACAGTCAACTGTCAGCTGTATTATAAGAACATGGAAGTGTTTGGGAACGACAGCAACTCAGCCACGAAGTGGTAGGCCACGTAAACTGACGGAGCGGGGTCAGCGGATGCTGAGGCGCATAGTGCGAAGAGGTCACCAACTTTCTGCAGAGTCAATCGCTACAGACCTCCAAACTTCATGTGGCCTTCAGATTAGCTCAAGAACAGTGCGCAGAGAGCTTCATGGAATGGGTTTCCATGGCCGAGCAGCTGCATCCAAGCCATACATCACCAAGTGCAATGCAAAGCGTCGGATGCAGTGGTGTAAAGCACGCCGCCACTGGACTCTAGAGTAGTGGAGA